>NC_090388.1:27828353-28128958 GCF_036365525.1 Heterodontus francisci | reverse complement strand
CCTACCACCTACCTATACTAGTGACAATTTATAATGGCCAATTTACCTACCAACCTGCAAGTCTTTTTTGGCTTGTGGGAGGAAACCGGAGTACCCGGAGAAAACCCACGCAGACACAGGGAGAACTTGCAAACTCCACACAGGCAGTACCCAGAATCGAACCCGGGTCCCTGCAGCTGTGAGGCTGCAGTGCTAACCACTGCGCCACTGTGCCGCCCACTGAAGATGGTGAAGCTTTATCCCCATAGAGCTGCAAGTTTATTTCCCTCACGTATCTATCCAATTATATTTTGAAATCATTGATCGTCTCTAACCACACTGTATTTATATGGCTGGTCCAGTAAAGTTTCTGGTCAAAGGTGACCCCCAGGATGTTCATGTTGAGGGTTTCAATGATGGTAAAGCCATTGAATGTCATGGGGAGATGGTTAGACTTTCTCTTGCTGGAGATGGTCATTGCCTGGCACTTGTGTGTCATTAATGTTACTTGCCACTTATCAGCCCAAGCCTGAATGTCCAAGTCTTGCTGCATGTAGACATGGACTGTTTCATTATTAGAGGAGATTTCAGATTTCCAGCATCTGCAGTATTTTGCTTTTATTATATCATTATCAGAGGAGTTGTGAATGGAAGTGAACACTGCACAATCATCAGCAAAACTCCCCATTTCTGATCTTATGATGGAGGGAAGGTCATTGATGAAGCAGCTGAAGATGGTTGGGCCTAAGACACTGCCCTGAGGAATTCCTACAGCGATATCCTGGAGCTGGGATGATTGGTTTCCAACAGTTACAACCATCTTCCTTTGTGCTAGGTATGACTCCAGCCAGTGGAGGTCTTTCCCTCTGATTCCCATCAACATTTTTACTTGGGCTCCTCAATGCCACACTTGGTCAAAGGCTTTCTTGATGTCAGTGGCAATCAGTCTCATCTCACCTCTGGAATTCAGATGCTGAATGATAGCTCACAGACCTGAAATGTTAACTCTGTTTCTCTCTCCACAGATGCTACCAGGCCTGCTGAGTATTTCCAGCATTTTCTGTTTTTGTCTCTGGAATTCAGTTCATTTGCCAATGTTTGCTGTAATGAGGTCTAGAGCCAAGTGCCCCTAGTGGAACCCAAACTGAGCATCAGTGAACAGGTTATTGGTGAGTAAGTGTTACTTGATAGCACTGTCGACAATACCTTCTATAACTTTGCTGATAATTGAAAGTAGACTGATGGTGAGGTAATTTGCCAGATTGAATTTGTCCTGCTTTTTGTGGACAGAACATACCTGAACAATTTTCCACTTTGCCGGTGTTGTAGCTGTACTGGAACAGCGTGGTTAAGGCCACAACTAGTTTGAGAATACAAGTCTTCAGCAATACAGCTGGGATGTTGGCAGGGCCCATAGCCTTTTCTCCGTGCACTCAGCTGTTTCTTGATATTACGTGGAGTGAATCAAATTGGCTGAGGACTGTTTTCTGTGATGGTCCATTATTGGGAAGAGCCGAATAGCTCAAATCAGAATGGTAGTGAACTTCTTGAGTGTATTCAAGATGGTTTTCTGGAGTCTCATGTTCAAGAACCAACCAAGAGGACAGACTGTGCAAGATTTAGTAATCATTGAATTATAGAATTGTTATGCACAGAAATATGCCATTCAGCTCATTGTGTCTGCACCAGCTGTCTGAATGAGCAACTCAGCCAATACCATTCCCCACATTCTCCCCGTAACCCTGTACGTTCCGCTCTTTCAACATGCATGACATCAAGGAGAAACTTTGCTCCATGGCTCAAGATTTTAAATCTGCGATACAGACAGCCAGCTCATCTTCAGCCTTGGAGAAAAGTTACGAGTTCCCTGATGGCCTAGTCATTACCATTGGTAATGAGCATTTCGTGTCCCCAGAAAGTCTTTTTCAACCTTCCTTCATTGGAATGGAATCTACTGGGATCCATGAGACCTGTTTCAACAGCATCATGAAATGTGATGTAGATATCAGGAAGGATCTGTATGCCAACGCTGTCTTGTCTGGTGGAACCACCATGTGCCCAGGTATTGCAGATCAGATGCAGAAGGAAATCACAGCCTTGGCATGAGACTGATTTAGTTAATAACCTAATAGTGATCATAATATGGTTGCATTCACTGTTAGACTTACATAGAATTACATAGAATATACAGCACAGAAACAGACCATTTGGCCCAACCAGTCCATGCCAATGTTTATGCTGTACTCCAGCCTCCTCCCATCCTTCCTCATCAAGTTCTATCAGCATAACCCTCTAAGCCATTTTCCCTTGAGT
Source organism: Heterodontus francisci (assembly GCF_036365525.1). NCBI lineage: Eukaryota > Metazoa > Chordata > Chondrichthyes > Heterodontiformes > Heterodontidae > Heterodontus > Heterodontus francisci. The sequence goes on along the minus strand of NC_090388.1, from coordinate 28,126,666 downwards.
GCTTATGTAGCTTCTCCTTAAATGCATCTATACGAATCACCTGAACTACTGCATTTGGTAGCAAGTTCTATATTCTCACCACTCTCTGGTTAGATAAGTTCCTTCTGAATTCCCTACATAATTTTTTGGTGACTTGATGGCCTCCATTTTTGCTCTTCCTCACAATTGGAACCATCATTTCTGAATCTACTCTGTCAAAACATTTCATAATTTTAAAGACCTCTATTAGGTCACCCCTCAGCCTTCTCTTTTCAACAAAACTAAAATTCAGCCTGTTCACCCTTTCCTGATAGGTATAACCTTGCTGTTCCGGTATCATCCTTGTAAATCCTTTTTGCACCCTCTCCAGTGCCTCCAATGGAGAAACTTAACAGTTACTATTATTCTAGATTTTGGTAAGGCAAACTTTAACCTGACAACACAGAGAATAATGACAGTGAACTGATCAAAATTGCTATTAGTTAAAATCAGAGATGAACATTGAAAACAATGTTCCCCGAACTTCTGTTTTCTATGCGCAGCTGGCTTGATGGCTGTGCATGGCTGTGCATGCGTGCATCTTAAAGGGAACATTACTTGTGTGTAGCCTGTTTGTTCCCGACGTGGTAAATTCTGGATTGCTGTAAAGTTGGACACTCATGCAGCTTCGAGGAAATATTGATTTGCAGGCGTCAAAAAAGAATTTAGCTTAATCCAGGACTAATATATTCTTTCCCGACTAACCAAGTAAAACGGCCATGGTTGTCAAAATAGGTAAGCGATAACATAATTAAAGGAAACAGCATATGAGAGTGCAAGGAATAGTGTAAATCCAATTGAGTGTGAGAGATACAAAGAACAGCAAAGGAAGCCCAAAAGGGATAATAAGAGTTGCAAAAAGGAATATTTTATGATTCCCATGGAGATCACAAACCAAAAGAATCCAAACCACTGACTGACCCCAATTAAAAAAAAATATTTGGACAAGGTTTCACTTTTATAAATTTTATTTTACACTCAATCCAAAACCACCAAAACATAAACATGAACTTACAGTTAAATCATGGTCAAAGTATTGTCATGAAAACCACACCTGCAAAATGAGAAATATTAATTTTGTCATATGGAACATTAATTTTAAACTGTTACTGGACTGAAAAAATAGCTTGGTTTAAAAAGACCACTGAAACATGACTGTATTCTAAAAGACAGTTGAAAAAAAAAGGACAATGGGAATTGCTCACTACTTCAATTAGTCAGATGGATTTTGGATCAAGAGACATTGAACATGTAAAAGCCTGCATTCCATTCCCGCCCCCCCCCCAACTCCACCCCCTCCCCGCACTGAGGGTGTCTGCTAAGATTGAAAGAATCCACAAAACCTCACAGGAGAAGTTGTCCCAGATGAGGAGCTAGTCAAATGACTAACCTACTGGCCCAGCTTTGGTTTGAATTGCGATCACATAATAGTTTGAAAGCAGACTGCAACTGAACTTAAAGAATGGAGCATCTGTCTCCCTCTCTCACTCTCTCACGAATTTCCAGGCACCTATGGAAGCCACTTAAACCTCAAGAGAGAAGACTCCTGCAACTAAACAAGTGAAAGTGTGCACTGGTCCCCAGCGACAACTGCAAGATTTAACTGCAATCAAAGACTCTACATCCAACTCAAAATAAGTAAATGAACTCCATATTACTTCAAACATCTTCCCTTTAATTCTTTCTCCTCCTCTGTCTCTATCTGCGTGTGTGTTTATCACGTATGCATGCTAGCATGGTCACGTTGCGTTTTTATAGTCATTTTAACCAAATTAGAGTTTTCAGGTGAATAAACTTACACCTTTCTTGTTTAAATCTAAGAAAACCTGTCTGGTTGATTTCTTTGCCATTACAGTTAGAGAACGGTGAACAAGGATTCACTTAGGGGAAGCTTAAAACACGGTGTTTTAAAAGTTAAACCCTGTTATGGCAAACCAGGCAATGGCTGAGAGGGAACCCCGAGACCCCTTTCTCACCTGGTCGTAACACTATATATAGCTTAAAGAATACACATTAATTAGCAGATGCAATAAAGATAGATCTCACAAATCTTCTGGATAGTCCTCTCTGGAAAGATAGCACCAATTACAGCCACAAAGTCCTTCAGGTCTTTGAACTTTTCAAGTAGATCTCCATATCCCGTCTTCCAAGTTGCAAATGCTGGTGGGGAGGAAGAGGAATAAAATTTTCAGGGCTGGAGGGGTGAAGGAATGGGGAAAACAATTTTGCTTGGATGGGGAGATGGTAAGAAGGGTTTGAATTAGAATTAGAACATTACAGCGCAGTACAGGCCCTTCGGCCCTCGATGTTGCGCCGACCTGTGAAACTATCTGACCTACACTATTCCATTTTCATCCATATGTCTATCCAATGACCACTTAAATGCCCTTAAAGTTGGCGAGCCTACTACTGCTGCAGGCAGGGCGTTCCACGCCCCTACTACTCTCTGAGTAAAGAAACTACCTCTGACATCTGTCCTATATCTATCACCCCTCAACTTAAAGCTATGTCCCCTCGTGTTTGCCATCACCATCCGAGGAAAAAGACTCTCATTATCCACCCTATCTAACCCTCTGATTATCTTATATGTCTCTATTAAGTCACCTCTCCTCCTCCTTCTCTCCAACGAAAACAACCTCAAGTCCCTCAGCCTTTCCTCGTAAGACCTTCCCTCCATACCAGGCAACATCCTAGTAAATCTCCTCTGCACCCTTTCCATAGCTTCCACATCCTTCCTATAATGCGGTGACCAGAACTGCACGCAATACTCCAGGTGCGGTCTCACCAGAGTTTTGTACAGCTGCAGCATGACCTCGTGGCTCCGAAACTCGATCCCCCTACTAATAAAAGCTAACACACCATATGCCTTCTTAACAGCCCTATTAACCTGGGTAGCAACCTTCAGGGATTTATGCACCTGGACACCAAGATCTCTCTGTTCATCTACACTACCAAGAATCTTCCCATTAGCCCAGTACTCTGCATTCCTGTTACTCCTTCCAAAGTGAATCACCTCGCACTTTTCCGCATTTAACTCCATTTGCCATCTCTCAGCCCAGCTCTGCAGCCTATCTATGTCCCTCTGTACCCTACAACATCCTTCGGCACTCTCCACAACTCCACCGACCTTAGTGTCATCCGCAAATTTACTAACCCACCCTTCTACACCCTCTTCCAGGTCATTTATAAAAATGACAAACAGCAGTGGCCCCAAAACAGATCCTTGCGGTACACCACTAGTAACTAAACTCCAGGATGAACATTTGCCATCAACCACCACCTTTCAGCTAGCCAATTTCTGATCCAAAGCTATAAATCACCTTCAACCCCATACTTCCGTATTTTCTGCAATAGCCTACCATGGGGAACCTTATCAAACGCCTTACTGAAATCCATATACACCACATCCACTGCTTTACCCTCATCCACCTGTTTGGTCACCTTCTCGAAAAACTCAATAAGGTTTGTGAGGCATGACCTACCCGTCACAAAACCGTGCTGAGTATCGCTAATGAACTTATTCTTTTCAAGATGATTATAAATCCTGTCTCTTATAACCTTTTCCAACATTTTACCCACAACCGAAGTAAGGCTCACAGGTCTATAATTACCAGGGCTGTCTCTACTCCTCTTCTTGAACAAGGGGACAACATTTGCTATCCTCCAGTCTTCCGGCACTATTCCTGTCGACAATGACGACATAAAGATCAAGGACAAAGGCTCTGCAATCTCCTCCCTAGCTTCCCAGAGAATCCTAGGATAAATCCCATCTGGCCCAGGGGACTTATCTATTTTCACACTTTCCAAAATTGATAACACCTCGTCCTTGTGAACCTCAATCCCATCTAGCCTAGTAGCCTGAATCTCAGTATTCTCCTCGACAACATTTTCTTTCTCTACTGTAAATACTGACGCAAAATATTCATTTAACACTTCCCCTACCTCCTCTGATTCCACACACAACTTCCCACTACTATCCTTGATTGGCCCTAATCTACCTCTAGTCATTCTTTTATTCCTGATATACCTATAGAAAGCCTTAGGGTTTTCCCTGATCCTATCCGCCAATGACTTCTCGTGTCCTCTCCTTGCTCTTCTTAGCTCTCCCTTTAGATCCTTCCTGGCTAGCTTGTAACTCTCAAGCGCCCTAACTGAGCCTTCACGTCTCATCCTAACATAAGCCTTCTTCTTCCTCTTGACAAGCGCTTCAACTTCTTTAGTAAACCATGGCTCCCTCGCTCGGCAACTTCCTCCCTGCCTCACAAGTACATACTTATCAAGGACACGCAGTAGCTGCTCCTTGAATAAGCTCCACATTTCGATTGTTCCCATCCCCTGCAGTTTCCTTCCCCATCCTACGCATCCTAAATCTTGCCTAATCGCATCATAATTTCCTTTCCCCCAGCTATAATTTTTGCCCTGCGGTATATACCTGTCCCTGCCCATCGCTAAGGTAAACCTAACCGAATTGTGATCACTATCACCAAAGTGCTCACCTACATCTAACTCTAACACCTGGCCAGTACCAAATCCAATGTGGCATCGCCCCTGGTTGGCCTGTCTCCATACAGTCAGAAAACCCTCCTGCACACACTGGACAAAAACTGACCCATCTAAAGTACTCGAACTATAGTATTTCCAGTCGATATTTGGAAAGTTAAAGTCCCCCATAACAACTACCCTGTTACTCTCGCCCCTGTCGAGAATCATCTTCGCTATCCTTTCCTCTACATCTCTGGAACTATTTGGAGGTCTATAAAAGACTCCCAACAGGGTGACCTCACCTCTCCTGTTTCTAACCTTGGTTTGAACGGCAATAGATTGAAGGTTGGGGGGAATGTTCGGCTATTTGAAAAAAACAATTGTTGGAGGGTGGGTGGGGGGGGGGGGCGGGGTGGCGGGGTCGGGGAAGGGCCTCCACATCTTCATTACTTCTTAATAAAAAATTGCACTTAGGTTCCTTTAAATATTGAAATTAATTGCAAGGGCTTAAAACCCTTTAAAAATGGTGGTCCAAAGATGTTTAAGGGTCCAAATATACAAATCACTAAAACGTAGAAGTCAGATATAAAAAAAAGTCAAGAATGCTAATGGAAAGTTAAGCTGCATAATTAGAGGACTCGATTATAAAGGGGAAGAAGTTTTACTACAATTATACAAAGCCCTGGTTAGACCAAATTTGGAGTACTGGGTACAGTTCTGGGCACTGCAACTTAGAAAGGACTTACTGGCCTTGGAAATTATTGTGATTGATTGCTCTGTGCCGTTTTTGTAAGACTTCTCACTATGCTGTCAGTCAACCCTGTGGGGGTGTGGTTCCAAAAGTGAAACTAAGACAGATGCGGGCAGCCATCTGAATAAAGCCTACACACACAGAAATTGTGAGTCTAGTTTCTTCACGCTTGGGGTATGAAAATAACATCTGATGACGAAGATGGTGAGTAATTTAAATTTATCACCCCCAGCGCCTTTTCTGTCATCACTGGGAGATCCTCCTATTCCATGGGAAAGATGGATTTCTGGGTTTGAAACCTACTTGTCCACTACTGATATGGACGGTACCGGAAGGAGGCAATACTCATGCACTGTCCCAGAGCAGAGGGCCAGTGTATATTCGAGCAGCTAACAGTTGTTCCACCTATGTTTGATAAGGCGGTAACACTCTTGAGAAATACTTTAGCCCGAAGAAAAGGGTGATGATTGAATGATACTTGTTCTTCCAGAGATGCCAGGGAAATGGTGAGCCCATAAAACTCTCTGGCACTGAGCCTGGCTCTGTGGCTCAGAAGGAGGGGGGAGAATAGGAGAGCAATAGTGATAGGAGATTCAATGGTTAGAGGAACAGACAGGAGATTCTGTGGTCACGAACGAGACTCCCGGATGGTATGTTGCCTCCCGGGTGCCAGGGTCAGGGATGTATCGGATCGAGTCTACGGGATTCTTAAGTGGGAGGGGGAGCAGCCAGAAGTCGTGGTACACATCGGTACCAATGACATAGCTAGGAAAAGGGATGAGGACCTGAAAAGCGAATATGGGGAGTTAGGTTGGAAGCTAACAGGCAGGACGAGCAGGATAGTAATCTCAGGATTGATACCAGTGCCACGTGCTAGTGAGGCTAGAAACAGAGAGCGAGTGCAACTGAACACGTGGCTACAGAGCTGGTGTAGGAGGGAGGGCTTCAGATATGTGGATCATTGGGATACCTTCTGGGGAAGGTGGGACCTGTACAAGAAGGACGGGTTGCATCTGAACTGGAGGGGCACCAATATCCTGGGCAGGAGGTTTGCTAGCGCTCTTCGCGAGGGTTTAAACTAGTTTGGCAGGGGGATGGAAACCGGAGCTACGGATGAGTGGATGGGGTAGCTGTTGAACAGGCACGTACAGAGTGCAGAGAGTCTGTGAGGAACGTTAAGACAGTTGACAGGGCAAAGTTGCAGCCAGTATGATGGGTTGAAGTGTGTCTATTTTAATGCAAGAAGTGTCAGGAATAAGGGTGATGAACTTAGAGCATGGATCAGTACTTGGAGCTACGATGTTGTGGCCATTACGGAGACTTGGATATCACAGGGGCAGGAATGGATGTTGGATGTTCCGGGGTTTAGATGTTTCAAAAGGAATAGGGAGGGAGGTAAAAGAGGTGGGGGAGTGGCATTGCTAATCAGGGATAGTATCACAGCTGCAGAAAGGGAGGTCGTTGAGGAGGGTTTGTCTACTGAGTCATTATGGGTGGAAGTCAGAAACAGGAAAGGAGCAGTCACTTTATTGGGAGTTTTCTATAGACCCCCCAATAGCAACAGAGACACGGAGGAACAGATTGGGAGGCAGATTTTGGAAAGGTGCAGAAGTAACAGGGTTGTTGTCATGGGTGACTTCAACTTCCCTAATATTGATTGGAACCTCCTTAGTGCAAATAGTTTGGATGGAGCAGTTTTTGTCAGGTGTGTCCAGGAAGGTTTCCTGACTCAATATGTAGATAGGCCGACTAGAGGGGGGGCTATGTTGGATTTGGTGCTTGGCAACGAACCAGGCCAGGTGGCAGATCTCTCGGTGGGAGAGCATTTTGGTGATAGTGATCACAACTCCCTGACCTTTACTATAGTCATGGAGAGGGACAGGAGCAGACGGGATGGGAAAATATTAAATTGGGGGAGGGGAAATTACAATGCTATTAGGCAGGAACTGGGGAGCATAAATTGGGAACAGATGTTCTCAGGGAAATGCACGACAGAAATGTGGAGGTTGTTTAGGGAGCATTTGCTGCGACTGCTGGATAGGTTTGTCCCGATGAGGCAAGGAAGGGATGATAGGGTGAAGGAACCTTGGATGACAAGAGATGTGGAACAGCTAGTCAAGAGGAAGAAGGAAGCTTACTTAAGGTTGAGGAAGCATGGATCAGACAGGGCTCTTGAGGGTTACAAGGTAGCCAGGAAGGAACTGAAGAATGGACTTAGGAGAGCTAGAAGGGGACATGAAAAAGTCTTGGCGGGTAGGATTAAGGAAAATCCCAAGGCGTTCTACACATGTGAGGAACAAGAGGATGGCCAGAGTGAGGGTAGGGCTGATCAGGGATAGTGGAGGGAACTTGTGCCTGGAGTCGGAGGAGGTATGGGAGGCCCTAAATGAATACTTTGCTTCAGTATTCGCCAGTGAGAGGGACCTGGACGTTTGTGAGGACAGCGTGAAACAGGCTGATATGCTCGAACAGGTTGATGGTAAGAGGGAGGATGTGCTGGAAATTTTGAAAGACATGAGGACAGATAAGTCCCCGGGGCCAGACGGGATATACCCAAGGATATTACGGGAAGCGAGGGAAGAGATTGCCGCGCCTTTGGCGATGATCTTTGCGTCCTCACCGTCCACTGAAGTGGTACCAGATGATTGGAGGGTGGCAAATGTTATTCCCTTGTTCAAGAAAGGGAATATGGATAACCCTGGGAATTATAGACCAGTCAGTCTTACGTTGGTAGTGGGCAAATTATTGGAGAGGATTCTGAGAGACAGGATTTATGATTATTTGGAAAAGCATAGTTTGATTAGAGACAGTCAGCATGGCTTTGTGAGGGGCAGGTCATGCCTCACAAACCTTATTGAATTATTTGAAGATGTGACAAAACACGTTGATGAAGGAAGAGCAGTGGATGTGGTGTATATGGATTTTAGCAAGGCGTTTGATAAGGTTCCCCATGGTAGGCTCATTCAGAAAGTAAGGAGGCATGGGATACAGGGAAAGTTGGCTGTCTGGATACAGAATTGGCTGGCCCATAGAAGACAGAGGGTGGTAGTAGATGGAAAGTATTCAGCCTGGAGCTCGGTGACCAGTGGTGTTCCACAGGGATCTGTTCTGGGACCTCTGCTCTTTGTGATTTTTATAAATGACTTGGATGAGAAAGTGGAAGGCTGGGTTAGCAAGTTTGCTGATGACACGAAGGTTGCTGGAGTTGTGGATAGTGTGAAAGGCTGTTGTAGGTTGCAACGGGACATTGACAGGATGCAGAGCTGGGCTGAGAAGTGGCAGATGGAGTTCAACCTGGAAAAGTGTGAAGTGATTCATTTTGGAAGGTCGAATTTGAATGCAGAATACAGGCTTAAAGACAAGATTCTTGGTCGTGTGGAGGAACAGAGGGATCTTGGGGTCCATGTCCATAGATCGCTCAAAGTTGCCACCCAAGTTGATAGGGTTGTTAAGAAAGCGTATGGTGTGTTGGCTTTCATTAACAGGGCGATTGAGTTTAAGAGCTGCGAGGTTATGCTGCAGCTCTATAAAGCCCTGGTTGGACCACATTTGGAATATTGTGTTCAGTTCTGGTCGCCTCATTATAGGAAGGATGAGGAAGCTTTAGAGAGGGTGCAGAGGAGATTTACCAGGATGCTGCCTGGACTGGAGGGCATGTCTTACGAAGAAAGGTTGAGGGAGCTAGGGCTTTTCTCATTGGAGCGAAGAAGGATGAGAGGTGACTTGATAGAGGGGTACAAGATGATGAGAGGCATAGATAGAGTGGATAGCCAGAGACTTTTTCCCAGGGTGGAAAGGGCTATCACCAGGGGGCATAATTTTAAGGTGATTGAAGGAAGGTTTCGGGGAAATGTCAGAGGTAGGTTCTTTACACAGAGAGTGGTGGGTGCGTGGAATGCACTGCCAGCGGTGGTCGGAGAAGCAGATACATTAGGGACATTTAAGCGACTCTTGGATAGGTACATGGATGATATTAGAATGAAGGGTATGTAGGTAGTTTGATCCTAGAGTAGGTTAAAGGTTCCTCACAACATCATGGGCCAAAGGGCCTGTACTGTGCTGTACTGTTCTATGTTCCAAAACAATATATGGCAGTGTTGTGTCAATTGTCTTCTTCATGTAAATTTAGCACACTAACCTATGAACTAATTCATGAGCAACTGATTGAAAAACTTCAATCACATAAATTAGGGAATGCCTCCTCATGGAGGATGATGGTTTAACTTTGGAAAAGGCCACAATCTTGGCCATCCAAATCGAATCCGCCATGTTAGATTTGAAGATGTTACACAAAAATATACCCTCATGCTCAGGGTCACAGACACAGCTTGCCTAATCAGCTCAAGTGCAAGGGTTAAGGACAAAGAGATCTCAGCAGGCTCATCAACACTTTCTTATCACAGTCATGCACCCTCAAAAACATGCCCATATTGTAGGGGTACCCATGCATTCAAAACACCATGCCCGGCACATGGGGAAAAAATGCAACTCATGCTCAAAAATGAATCAATTCGCAAAGGTATGCATGTCGTCGAAGGAGAAGGCTTCGTCAGTTCGAAATGTGGTGGAACATATTCCTGAGAGTGAAATTCTTTGGCCTCCTTATCTCGAGAGACAATGGATAAGCGCCTGGAGGTGGTCAGTGGTTTGTGAAGCAGCGCCTGGAGTGGCTATAAAGGCCAATTCTAGAGTGACAGGCTCTTCCACAGGTGCTGCAGAGAAATTTGTTTGTCGGGGCTGTTACACAGTTGGCTCTCCCCTTGCGCCTCTATCTTTTTTCCTGACAACTACTAAGTCTCTTCGACTCGCCACACTTTAGCCCCGTCTTTATGGCTGCCCGCCAGCTCTGGCGAACGCTGGCAACTGACTCCCACGACTTGTGATCAATGTCACAGGATTTCATGTCGCGTTTGCAGACGTCTTTAAAGCAGAGACATGGACGGCCGGTGGATCTGATACCAGTGGTGAGCTCGCTGTACAATGTGTCTTTGGGGATCCTGCCATCTTCCATGCGACTCATATGGCCAAGCCATCTCAAGCTCCGCTGACTCAGTAGTGTGTATAAGCTGGGGATGTTGGCCGCCTCGAGGACTTCTGTGTTGGAGATACGGTCCTGCCACCTGATGCCAAGTATTCTCCGGAGGCAGCGAAGATGGAATGAATTGAGACGTCGCTCTTGGCTGACATACGTTGTCCAGGCCTCGCTGCCATAGAGCAAGGTACTGAAGACACAGGCCTGATACACTCGGACTTTTGTGTTCCGTATTCCTGAGAGTGAAATATAGTATGGGTATGCTATCACGGACAGTAAAGAGCCTGGTCCTATGTACTGGGGCCACTTCAAGGATTGCATAGTCACGATCGTCGGTGTTTCAGTGTCATTCCTCATTAATGTGGGTGCGAAAGTATCCATATTGAACAACGACCTCTACCGTCGTTATTTTTCACAACTTTCTCTCACTCCTGCAACAGATACTCTTCAAGCTTCTGATGACACAATTAGCCCGGTCTTCGAAATGAACACAGTTCCAGTGCACTACAAAAATGTCAACCTAGATAAATTCACATTCTGTGTGGCCAAAGGCAGGAGCCTCATGGGGGTCGACCTGTTCGATAAGCTTGACCGCAAGCATGCAGACTCCCCGGAACACACATTAATGTGATCGATGATACAGTCTATGCACAACAGTATCCTTCCTTATTCAGTGGTTTTGGGGAGATTAAGGGGTACTGTCATGCTCCTCATGTCGACATATCAATTTTGCCTGTTTCACAAAATTTGAGACAGTTGCCATTCACAATCTGTGCCAAAGTGTCACAGGAGCTGAAACGACTGGAAGCAGCTGGTACCATTGAGCGGATCAGCTCATCCCCATGGATATCTAACCTAGGCATTGTGCGACGCAAAAATGGAGAACTAAGTCTATGCATTGACCTTAGATCGGTCAACAAAGCAATTATTCTGGACAGGTACCCGCTCCCTATGATCCAAGAACTATCAGCATCATTTCATGACTCCACAGTCTTTGCTAGGCTCAACATGCAATGCAGTTATCTTCAGCTACCACTAGCAGCCAACATCTTACAGCCTTTGTTACACATGGCAGCATGTTTCAGTACCACAGAATACTCTAAGGACTAAAATAAAAGCAAAATACTGCAAATGGTGGAAATCTTAAATAAAAACAGAAAGTACTGGAAATTCACAGCAGGTTTGGAAGCATCTGTGGAGAGAGAAAGAGAGTTAACGTTTCAGGTTAATGACCTTTCATCAGTTCTGATATATGTTATGTTTGATTGCTCAGTAGTTGCTTGCTCTGTGCTGTATTTGTAAGACTGTTCACTATGCTGTCAGTCAACCCTGAGGGGGCATGGTTCCAAAAGTGAAACTAAAACAGATCCAGGCTGCCATCTGAATAAAGTCTACACACACAGAAATAGTGAGTCTAGTTTCTTCATGCTTGGGGTACAAAACATAACAGAAAGAGTGCAGCACAGATTCACCAGAATGTTGATAGGGCTCCAATGGTTAGATTACAAGGAAAGATTGTATAAACTATGCTTGCAATCCCTGGAAATTAGAAGATTAAGTGATGATTTGATTGATGTTTTTAGGATTTTAAAAGGTATTGATAGGGTAAATAGAGAGGTTTTTTTCTACTAGTGCGGGAGTCTACCACAAGGGAACATAACCCTAAAATCAGAATCAGGCCATTCAAGAGAGCAGTTTGGAAACACTTCTCCATGCAAAGGGTGGTAGAAATGTGGAACCCCCTTCCACAAAACCAGAGATGCTAGTTCTTTTTAAAAACTGAGACCGATAGATGTTTGCTAGCCGAGCGTATAGAAGGATATGGAGCGAAGGTAGGTGGATAGAGTTAAGATACAGATCAGCCATGATCTCGTTGAATGGCAGAATGTGGGGCTGAATGGGCTACTCGCGTTCCTAGGTTCCTATGATGTTGAAATAGCTAAGGATGAAGCTGAAGGACACCTAGTCTTAGACTTGACTCTAGGCATGTTGAGCCAATGCAGGGTAACAATCAACAAAGCTATGGTACAAAGCCAAAAAAGTAGAATATAAGTCAAAGGAAGATCCAACTGTGTGGTACTCAGGCCAGACCCACACCTTGGAGTACTGTGTCAAGTTCAGGACACCAAGAAACAAGAGGGACATTTAAGTGCTGAAGGAACTGAGTAGACCTGAGTATTATTATTTAGCAAATGCAAATCCCTGGAGCCAAGCGATAACCTCCTCATTTGTTGAATTTAAAGTGATTAATCCGCCACTTAGTCTGTAGAGGGGACACTCCTCGGTAATGTGCAACATTGTTTGTCTCTCTCCACAAGTGCATAAGGGGTTTGTACTGAGGCCCCAGTGGTGGAGGTTGGCTGCGCAGGGGCCCTGGCTTATCCTGATCTGAGTGGTGAGGAAAGGCTAAATATTCTTGGACTTTTCAACCTGGAAAGGAGCATCTGAGAGGTGAGGTTATAAAGCAAAGAAAAAGTCAACCCAGAACATTAAATTAAACTACAGTATACTTAGTGGGCATGCATTCAAACTAGTAAAAGATAATTTTTGGATTGATATTGTGAAATTCTTCTGCACACAGAATAGTGGAGGCAAATACCAATTTTGTGTGTGTGTATTGCGGATGGGGTGGGGAGGATATGATCTCTAGATGGGTGAATTAAGATGGACCGAATTACCATCCTCATCTGCGACTATCGTGTGATAAACTTCTTGCAAGATAGAGTTTAGGTTTTGAAAGCTGGGGTAGCTTCTTCGTGATCCACGGAGAGGGTGTACGCTCTGCCTTAAGCCTCTTACCTACCGATGTTCCCTTTTCACAAAGACTACATCTTTCATCATTACAATCATTCACTATCGCATTAACCTTTAGTGGACCAACTAAGAGAACAATTACCGTTCATGCCGCACTTGTACCATCTCAATAGGAAACTCTCCACTTTCGCTCTGCACCTTTCCGGAAAAGACAACATTCGGAGCCTCATGGCAACCGCGGAGACTTCTGTCCTTGCCATTGGTGCACATCAGCGTCAGCGAGAAAGGTGGAGCATTGTTTGTGGTCACTATGACTACGAAAGACTCTGCGACAATTCGCCGCTTTAATGGAATTTCACTCACGTTCTCCCTTCTGCTATCCTTTGTTCCATTCAACACTTGGTGTCAATATCTCCCGAGCTTCAGTCATGTTGTAACATCCCCAGTGTTAAATTACACACACATTTCTGCCCGTTGTTGTTACCAGAACGTTCAAATAAATGAAGGAAAAAATCTGCAGTATTCTTCCAGCGGGGATAATTTATACAGAATAATGGCTATTTTGGGCCAGATCATAAAATAACAATCTGGAGGAGTTCGAGTGGCATCTTGAACTATTAAAGATGCAATAGTTTATAAATTTAATTTTAAAATCATAGAACCATAGAATGGTTACAGCATTGAAGGAGGCCATTCGGCCCATCGTGCCCCTGCCGGCACTCTGCAAGAGCAACTCACCCAGTCCCACCTTTTCTCTTTAGTCCTGCAATTTTTTCTCTCCAGATACTTACCCAATTCCCTTTTGAAAGCCACCGTTAAATCTGCTTCCACCACACTTTCGAACGGTGCATTCCAGTTTCTAACCATTCGTTGTGTTAAAAATGTTTTGCCTCAAGGTCCCTTTGGTTCTTTTGCCAATTACCGTAAATTGATGTCCTCTGGTTCTGGACCCTTCAGGCAAAGGGAGGTTTCTCCTCTCTATCCTGTCCACACCTCTCATGATTTTGAACACCTCTATCAAATGTTCTCTCAATCTTATTTTTTCTAAGGGGAACAGCCTCAGCTTCTCCAATTTGTCTGCATAACTGAAGTCTTTCATCTCTGGAACCATTCTTGGAAATCCTTACTGCATCTTCTCTAATGCCTTCACATCCTTCTGAAAATGTGATGCCCAGAATTGGACACAATACTCAACTTGAGGACAAGTCAGGGTTTTATAAAGCTTCACCATAACTTCCTTGCTTTTATTTATAAAGCTCAGGATCCCATTTGCCTTATTAACCGCTATCTCAACCTGCCCTGCAACCTTCAATGATTTTTGCACATATCCCCCAGGTCTCTGTGCTCCTGTACGCCATTTAGAATTGTCCCCTTTATTTTATATTGTCACTCCTTGTTCTTCATACCAAAATTTTTCACTCCACAATTCTGTGCATTAAATTTCATCTGCCAATTGTCCACCCATTCCACCAGCCTGTCTATGTCCTCTTGAAGTCTATCACTATTTTTATGACTGAGGCGGGAGGAGTGTACTGTTAACTCAGTCCCACTTCTCCACGGGCCACAATATATCAATAAATTCTCCCTCCAACTGAAAAAACAGCCAATTACATACTCTATTTGTTCCCCAGAATAAAGCACACCAACCAGGTTTCTTTAATCAACAACAAAATTAACTATTTATTAATAAACTAAGTCTTAAACGATAATAAGATAAATCTATATATGAAAAAAATTTAAAACACCTTACTCTTCCTAGCCCTCGTGCACACACATACACCCAAAAACCGGTTAACCAGGGAAAAAGGATTTTTTTTGGGTCTGTTTCTTAGGAATAAAAAGGAAAAAATAAAATAATTAAGTTTGTCACGTTCTGGTAGGATATTTTCGGTTCAGTGAGGTGTTCCAGAGTTGAATAGTCGGATGCCACTCAAAATCTCCCCAGGTGACGTTGATGAACTGTCTGTGATGGGTAGGCTTTCAAGGCATTTCATCTGCAGGAGGCTTCACATAGGTCTTTCAGCAGGGTGTAGCAACAGGTCTGTTTAGGTCTCACAAAAGCAGAATAGAACTTTCTTCAGATTTCAGGATCTTCCAAAACACAGTGTTAGTACCAGATGAGAAAGAGGTCTAGGGTTCCCTATTAGCCTTCACCAGGTCTTACTGTAACAGGCTTGTAATTTTAAATACATTATGTTTTTATCTCCCCCTTGGTGAATCCTTGTTCACCGCTTTCCAATTATAAGGCAAAGAAACCAGCACAAACAGGTTTTCTTAGTTTTAAAGAAGAAAGATTGGAATTTTATTAAACTTAAACTTAACTCTAATTTGGTTAATGCCTACGGATACATGACACACCCACACTAGCATGCATAAGCAATACACACATGCAAATAGAGACAGAAAAGAGCAGGAGAAAAATAAAGTGGAAAAGTTTGAGGCAATATCTGAACAGTTTTTGTTATGATTCTTTGAGCTCACTGTAGAGTCCTTGATTGGAGATAGATCTTGCTTTTCATTGGGGCCCAGTATTCTTCTTAAACTTTGTTCACTGTAGAAGACTTTTTTCTCTTGGGGTTCATGTGTCTTCAGTAGATTCAGAGGCTTTAGAGAAATTAGCCATGATCATATTGAATGGCAGAGCAGTCCCAAGGGGCTGAATTGCCTACTCCTGCTCGTGGTTCTTATGTTCTTAGGTTCTTATAGAAAGAGATGGGAGCAGACAGGAGACATTTTCTCAGTCCAGGAGCAAACAGACACTCTGAGTTCAAACTGTTTGTGCAATTCATTGCCAAGCAGGTTAGTCATGTGACGAACTGGTCTGACCACATTTTGGATTGCATCACCTTAGCAGTCTCTGGAATGCTCCTCTTACACACAATCCCTAGTGATCAAGGTCCATTGTGGGTTGAATGTTTCAGGGAATAGTCCTTTGTTCTTCCAATCACTGTCTGTTAATATTCAAATGTCTTTTCCAGCCACGGCTGATCTGTTTAACAAGCCCTTTCTTCACTCCAGTAACAGTTTAAAATCAATGTTCATGACAAAATTAATGTGCCGCATTCTTGGCAGGTGGGGGCCTACCCTGACAACAGGAGGCAACAGGAAGCACTCTTCAGGCAGGGATTCTTCAGAGACAGGAGGCAATAAGAATCTACTACTTCTGACATAAAGGGGATTCTTCTCTAGAGATGCAGTCTTCCTCTACAGAGAGGGTCTTTCTCTCTCTCCAGGCAGGTCAGAGCCAAATTTAAAATGCGTGCTCTTTGTCCAATTCACTGGTTTTTAAAAGTGTCCAAAGTGAAGGCAAAAACCTTCCTGAGCTGATCACATGACCAGACTGAGCGTCTCCCCTGTCATTCAGTCATGCTCTTAGGAGGTCAAAACCCCTTGCTGTTTTCTTGAAATTACCTGCTTTCCAGTTCTTTTGTACAGAGTCAACATCCAAAAAAATTCAGCTATTTGCAGGTCAATGTCCACTGAGCAAAAAATCCTTTTCTCAGTTTTTAAAAAACATATAGAATTCTAAATTCCCTCTCTCTCCCCCCTCAATGTGTGTGTCTCTCTCTTCCCCTCTCTCTCATTCTGTCTCTCTACCTCTCTCTCTCTCTCTCTCTCTGTGACTCCCGCCCCCCCCCGCTCTGTCCCTCTCACCCTCTCTCTCTCCACCCCCCCCCATCTCTCTCCCCCCTCTCTCTGTGACTCTCCCCTCTCTCTGTGTGTCTTACTCTCTCTCTCCCTGCTCTCTTTCTATGTGTCTCTCTCGCTCCCTGCTCCATTCTCTGTCTGTGCACTCACCGTAAATGTGGATATTAGAGATAGTCTGCGAACACTGCCTCTTTGCAGGGCACAACCATTTTGTGTGGGAGCAGGATCCTGACAAACCTATAGTTGCCCACCAAGGTGTCTGACATTCCAACAGCCCTGGGCTTGACCCTGTAGCTGGCTCTTGGAGTTAAAGCGGAGCCAAGTTTGAAATTCTGATTCAAGGAAAGGACAAAGCAAATGGTCAGGAGCAGAAACTGCGCAGTGGGGAGGAGGAATGGCCAGGTACAGTTTACATCCGCGGACCAGATAGAAACCTTTGGCGGGCTGAATTCTGGCCCGCGGGCCATGTGTTGGACAACTCTGATATAGATCAAAAAAGGCAGTGGTCCTAATACTGACCTCTGAGGAACTCCAGTATATATCTTCCCCCAGTCCAAAAAAAAAAATCCCTGTTTCTCAGCCAACCTCGGATCCGTGCTGCCATTGTCCCTTTTATTCCATGGGCTTTAACTTTGGTGACAAGTCTGCAACGTGGCATTTTATCAAACGCCTTTTGGATGTCCATATACACATTAACCACATTGCCCTCATCAACACATTCTGTTACCTCATCAAAAAACTCAAATCAAGTTAGTTAAAATAGATTCCATTATTGCCATGAAATTACTCCCAGATGTTCAAAGCATTGCTTTTAAGTATTATGGTTTTTTAAAAAATTCAATCTTAGGTCTATTTTACTGAAAGCAGCAACTATAAACTAATGTACTGCCCTTGTCCTCCAGGTTAATGGAAATGTTCGCATTGATTTTGAATTTTACATCCAACTTATTTCAATGCTTGCATACAATATTAAATGTGATCTAATAGGAATTTTAGCATCTTTTCAGAATTTTAGCATCTGCAGTATTTTGTTTTTACATAAATCAATAACTTATAGGTATATGTATTTTGTTACATGGAGACATGATTTTGAATTTGCAATTTATTCAGTCATGAACTGGATTTTATTTTGTTTTAAACTTAAATACTTGTATTTATAAAGTGCCTTTCACATTCTCATGACATCCCAATGTGCTTCATAGCTGATGGATTATATTTTCAAAAGTAGTCACTGTTGCGTTATAGTCAAACATGACAGCCAGTTGTGCAAAATAAGATCCCACAAACAGCAGAGTTGAATGACCAACCTTTTTATGGTGTCAGGTGGGATAAACATAGGCTTGCTTCCCTATAATGTCATGGGATTTTTCATGTCCACCTAAACACGTAAGCAGGACTTTGGTTTAATGTCTTACATAAAAGGTGGCACCTCAGACAGTGCAGTATTCCCTTAGTACTTCACTGAAGGGTTTGCCTCGATCATGTACTCAAGTCACTTGAGTGGGAATTGAGCAGACAAACTCTGGATTCAGAGACAAATTCTACCACCAAACCAGGTGCTCAGAACCTCTTCAGTTAAAGTGCTAAAAAGCATCAGTTATCGTAATTTTATGTGCAAGGCCAATCAGCATTGTAAATGTAAAATGATTTTTTTTAAACTTGCAATTCAAAAAGGAAATTAAGTGAAGAATGTCAGACTTAGCATAATGGTAGCAGGCTTGCCTTTGAGTCAGAAGGTACTGAGTTCAAGCGCCAGTCCAGAGACTTGAACACATAACCTAGACTGCTAATTCATTGAAGTACTAAGAGTGATCCACTGCTAGAAGTGCCATATTGGACTAAGATGCTTAACCAAGGTCCTATCTAGCTTCTCTGGTGGGCATAATAGAGGATATGGTATATTTTAAGGAGCAGTGGCTTTCCCTTGCTGACCATTGTGATGGAGACGGTGGTCTGTGGGACCAGTGGAGGGGGGTGGTGGGTGGTGGCATGTGTGAGCTCTTATCTGAACAGGTGACTTGTTGAATGTTTTGTAAGATGCACAGACCCTGATTTCAAAGCTTGTTTTTTTGAGACATACCCTAACAGAAACTGAACTAAAACTTCAGGTTGCTGGGGAAACATAAAGTGGTTGGAACCAGATTTAAAGACACGGAGACATGCAAGCTCAGATCACACAGGAGTATAGTGCAGGCAGGCTAAAGAAAGTAAAGGTTGGATCCAGGAGCTGGCAATAGGTAAAAACAAGTTGCTGCAACAGTTTCTGTATTTAAAGTAACTAATTAACCAGACCCTTCCATACAGTGCACAGCATTGTCACTGAAGGGCTCGGATAAAGGTAATGCTGGTGGATCCACAGCATTTAGACTTTCGTGGGCAGAGCTGAGGACGTTCTGGAGAAGTGTACCATTTTGGTGAAGATCATACCCATGGAGTTTGGATTGATGGGGAACTGCTGTCAGATGAGAATTGGTGGCCGCATCTTGGAAGAAAGGAGCTGGAGATCTACCTGAAGAAGTTCAAAGCTTTGAAGAATTTTGTAGCTGTAATTGGTGCCATGTATGCTGAGTGGACTGCCTAGTAAATCCATGAGAACTATGTTACAAGTGCTTTGTTTTTAAAAAGAAAACTTGGAGTTCTGTGTTTTTGAAAGACCGAAAAAAAGGATTTTTCTCTGACAACATTAAATGCTGAACTAGGTGGGGCACAGACTGCAAGGCAACTTGTTTCCAAACAACAGCAAGGGAAATGACAGGTCACATGACTGGATTGTTGGACAGTTTCAGTTTCATTTTGGCTTTGTGAAAGACTAGCGCTGGGCAGGCAGGAGGCAGAACTGGCTGGGGCTTGTTTGTTTTTGCAGACCAGAAAAAGACCTCTCCCTGAAAAGAAGGCTTGCTTGCATCTCCTGAAAAAAAGGAACTCTACATTTGAGTTTTGGCTGTGTTCTGCCTGGAGAGGGAAAAAGACCCAGAGAAAGAGAAGTTGCTGCACTCTGTGGAGAAAGCCTCCTTTTGCTGAGAGGAAGCCCTGCATTGTTAAAGGTAGAAAATTCCTATTGCCTCCAGTCTCTGGAAAATCTCTGCCTCAAGAGTGATTCCTGTTGCCTTTTGTGTTTTTGGGAGATCCTGAAATCTCAAGAAAGCTTCTATTGCTAGACTGCTACTTTAAAATTTAAGTAGACTAGTTGCTACACCTTTTGCTGAAAGATCTGTGTGACATCTGCTGCAGACGAATTGCCTTGAATGCCTACCCTATCATAGACTGTTCATCAAACTCACCTGGAGAGACTTAGAGTGGCATTGGACTATTTGACTCTGGGATACCTTACTGATCTGGAAATATCCTACCAGACTGTGACAACCAACTATTTTATTATTCCTAGGGAACCGTTACAACTCCAAATACCCTTTTCCCTGGTTAACTGATTTTTGAATGTATGTGTGTGCATGAGGGTTAGGAAGAATAAGAAGTTATAAAATCTTTATATATATATAGATTTATCTCATTATTGTTTAAGATTTTAGTTTATAATAAATAGTTAATTTTGTTGTTTAAAGAAAACTGGTTTGGTGTGCTTTATTCTGGGGGATAAATAAAGTGTTTAATTTGGCAAATTTCCAGTAGGTGGAAAACTTTACTAATATGCTGTGACTTGTAGATTAGTGGGATTGAATTAACAGTACATTACTCCCACCTTGATCGTAACAACTATCTTTGATGTATCTGATAGTTAATGTGCAATTTGTAATATATATAGACTGTGATTTGTCTGTTAATTCATGTTTAATTTATGTTGATTTTGGTTTGACTGTTAAAGTAAAAGTTATAAAAGTGAAGTCTTGCCCATTTTTATATTGGGGTCATTCAGTAAATTCATTTCTTTTGGTTTGTTGATCTCCACGGGACCATAACAAAAATTGAGGGCTCGGCCCGGAGCCATTCCAAATTAGGCTGTGAAGCGGGTTCATTGGAATTTTCCAGAATTTAAACAAACAAGATTTCACATTTGCTTTTTCTCAGGCCTTTGTGGAGAGAGAGGACTTGGCTCTTGGTGCTGTGGAACAGTTGACAAAAGATAATTTGAAGACTATAGCAGTAAAAATGGGGGTCAGCTTAAAACTATGGACTAGGAAGGCAGAGATCATCGAAGAATTGGCTCCACACTTGAAGCTTGAGAAACAAAACTAGTGCTCAAGTGGAACTAGCCAAAACTGAATGAGCAAAAGACAGGGAAATGAGACAATTTGAAATAGAGAGGATGAAATTCAAAAGAGAAAGGGAAAGGGAGAATTTAGAAAAAGAAATGAAAAAACTTGAATTCGAAAGAGAAAGGTAAAAGGAGAATTTAGAAAGGAAGAAATTTGAATTGGAAAGGGAAAGGCTCAAAGTCCATGAACATGCATTGAAAGCGAAAGGTGAGGATGACACGGAACAAACCGCTCGTAGTTTTGATTTGGCAAAGAATATTCACTTGGTACCTAAATTTAGTGAGGAGGGAGTAGAAATGTACTTTGTGTCATTGAGAAAATCGCCACGAATCTGAATTAGCCTAAATCAGCTTGGACATTGCTCCTACAGAGTATTTTCATAGGGAAAGCTTTGTAAGTGTACTCATCTCTTCCAAAACAGCACTCACCGGACTATCACAAAGCAAAGACTGCTGTTCTCAATACCTATGAATTGGTATCAGAGGCCTACAGACAGAAATTCAGAAATTTAAAAAGGAAACAGGGCAAGACATAAGTGGAATTTGCTAGAGAGAAGGAAATGGTGTTTGATAGGTGGTATAGATCGATGAAGGTTGCACAAGACTTTGAGAGCCTTAGGGAAGAGATTCTGATAGAAGGATTCAAAAATAGTGTCGCTCTGGGAATAACTTGGAAGAACATAATGTTCGAAAAATAAAGGAAGCCACAGTACTGGCAAATAATTATGAATTGATTCAAAAGCACAATAGTTACAGGCCCCAATTTGGAAACTTTCAGAGAAATTGGACTGATAGGAAGTTTCATAATGAAAAGAGATCTGGTTCTATCGAGAAAGATGGCAAAGGTAAAGACATAGACACTCCTCAGGTCATTAAAATAGAAAGTCCGGAGGACAAGTTTGGTTCAAGGGGACCGACATGTTATTTTTGTCATAAAAAAGGACATATGAAGGCTGTGTTGGGAGTGGAAAAACAAGCCCGCTGCATGTGTACAGTCACATGGTGTCCCCCAAGGAAATACTGTGCTAGCAGGTAACATTCGGACAAGTGGGTAGTTTCTCCCATGTTCACTGATAAGAGTGAATCAGGTTGCAGAAAACTATAGAAGTTTTCTGTTTGAGGGTGAAGTATCCCCACATTTGTCTGGTGAGGCAGGCAAGTCAATTGTTATCCTTAGAGAGACAGAGCTGGCAAAGTCACTGATATTGGCAGGTGACATGAATTCCACCCGCACCTCCACCCCCCCACCAGTAGTTCACTGAATGTGAAGGAATTAATTCAGGTTATTGATGGAAATTACCCATTTCCTTATATAGGGTTGATTTAAAATGTGACTTAGTCACTGGTCCTGTTACCGTTGGAGTTGTTTCTAGTTTGCCTACTGAAGGTCTCAATGTTTTGCTAGAAAATGACTTGGCTTGGAGTCAGATATTGGTGACTACAGTGGTTTCTATCTAAGAGTAAGTCGGGTCATAGGTATATCTTGACCATCAAGGATTTGTCCACTTGATTTCCAGAGGCAGTACCTTGAAGATCACAGCAAAGTTGTGATTGTGGGGTTGGTCCAGTCTTTCATTAGGTATAGGTTGCCAAAAGAAATTCAGTCTGACCAGGGGTCAAATTTCATGTCAGGTATATTTCAGGAGATCATGTGTAATTTAGGAGTGAAGCAGCTTAAGTCTTCTTCTTATCACCTGCAGTCCCAAGTGCATTGGAGAGCTATCACCAAACCCTAAAGGGTATGATTAGGACCTATTGTCTTGAGTATCCCCAGGATCCCCGGGATAAAGGGATATCATTCCTGTTATTTGCGACTAGGAACATGCCAAGTGAGTCTACAAGTTTCAGTCCCTTTGAATTAGTCTATGGGCATGAGGTTAGGGGCCCCTTAAACTTATTAAGGAGAGATTTTTGGCACAGGAGGAAACTACCCTCATAGATTTTGTGTTAAAGTTCTGAGAAAGGCTCTCAAAAGTTTGTGCAGTGGCCAGAGAACATATCAAGGCTTCTCAGTAGGTGATGAAAGCACAAGCAAATAGAACAGCTAAGGCACGTAGTTTTCAACCCGGGGATAAGGTGATAGTCTTGTCGCCTTTGCCTGGCAAACCATTGAAAGCTAGGTTTAGTGGACCCCATTGTATCAAAAGGAAACTCAGTGATGTGAACAATGTAGATAGTACCCCAGACAGATAAAAGAGACAATTGGTGTGTCATGTGAATATGCTGAGGAGGTGCTATGACCATGAACCTAGTCAGCCAGTGGGTATAGCACAGGTGGTAGAGGATGTAGATGGTGATACTGGTGCATGTGATGAACCCAATGTTGAGTCTGAGACTGAGAGTTCTTAGACTGAGCCTCCTGCAGTGAAGCTGGCAAACACAGAGTTGTTGGAGAGTCTGGATGAGGTGCTACAGCTACACTACCTACCTGAGCAACAGAAGACATAGCTGACCTATTGAGGGAATATAAGCCTGTATACACAGATAAGACAGGTCGTATTTCTCTATTCATGAGGTTGATGTAGGGAAGCTAAACCAATTAAACAAAACCCTTTACAGACTCAATCCCAGCAAATTGGTCACAGTCAGGGAGGAGGTTCAATCCATGTTAAATAATGATATAATTGAGCCCAAAGTAGTTGGAATTCTCCTGTTGTTTTAGTACCAAAACAAGTTGGTTCTCAAAATTTCTGCATTGATTGCCGAAGGTTAATGCGGTAACTAAGATGGACTACTATCTGGTCCCAAGGATTGAGAATTGTAGTGATAGCGTGGGGAACTCGACCTTTGTTAGCAAGATTGATTTGCTTAAGGGATACTGGCAAGCCCTTGAATGACCAAGCCAAAGAAATTTCTGCTTTTGTGACACCAGATGGTCTGTTCCAGTGTAAAGTCATGCCATTTAGTATGAAAAATGCACTGGCCACATTTCAAAGATTAACCAATCAACTGATTGCCAGGTTGAGTAATTGTGCTGTGTAGATCGACAACCTTTTGGTATACAGCAACACTTGGAGTGGTCATGTCAAACGTTTGAGAGCTCTATTTGACAGGCTAACCTGGCCAAAGCTAACCTTGTCTTAAACCTGGCAAAGAGCAAGTTTGCCAAGGCCAAGCTCGCTTATTTAGGACGTATCATGGGTTAAGGTCAAGTGTTACTACGAGAGGCCAAAGTTCAGGCATAATAGACTTTCCTGTACCCAAGACAAAGAAAGAAGTGTTACCCTTTCTGGGTATGCGAGTTCGACAGGAAATATGTCCCTAATTTCAGCATTGTAGTCACCCCATTAACAAATTTGTTAAAGAAAATCATGAAGCTCGAATGGATAGAGTCATGTCAAATGGCATTTGAGAATTTAAAGGCAATTTTGATAAAGAAGCGAGATCTTGCAGCTCCAGATTTTAGTAAGCCATTCAAGCTGGCTATCAACAACAGTGGCATAGGGGTAGCAGCAGTGCAGTCAAGTTGATGATACTGGTATCTAACACCCCATTTGCTACTTCTCTAGGAATCTTAATAAGCATCAAAGAAAGTACTCCACCATTGAGAAAGAGGCTTTAAGTCTTGTTCTGTCTCTTCAACAGTTTGAGGTACATGTAACTAAGCCAAGTGGAAGTACTAGTTTATGCAGACCACAACCCACTTGTGTTTTGAGAAAACTTCAGAACAAAGAACCTCAGGCTGTTTCATTGGAGTTTGATGTTGCAGCCATTTACACTAAAAATTGTGCATGTTGCAGGGAAAAACAATGTAATTGCTGACCCTCTATCTAGAGTTTAAAGCAGAAAAAGAGAGAAGATAGGCTCTAATTTATTATAATTTTATGATGCTTGCATCTTGCTAATCCTAATTGTCACATTTACTTGGTTTTGTTATTGGCTAATTCTTATTTTATAAATACAAAATGTATAATTGTGGAATATGAAAATGTTATCTGTACAGTATGTAATAAGCTATTTGTAAAAATGTTTGATGTTAAGAACTTTCTGTATTTCTGAACTGTTGCAAAGAAAACTTTACGACAGAAAATCTTGCTTTTTCCCAAGCGGGGTATATGTGATGGAGTCTGCAGTCTGCGAGACCAGTGGGGGAATGTGTGCAAGTTGTCTGAACAAATGACTTGTTGAATGTTCTGCTAGGTGCACTGAACCCTGGTTTCAAATTTTTTTTTTTGAGACAGACCCCAACAGAAACTGAAACTAAACTTCAAGTTTCTGAGGAAACAGAAACTGGTTCAAACCAGATTAAAAGATACAGAACCACCCAAGCTCAGATCACGCAGCAGTGCAGGCAGGCTGAAGAAAGTGAAGGTTGGATCCAAGAGCTGGCAATGGGCAAATACAAGTTGCTGCAGCTGTTTCTGTATTTAAAGTAACTGATTAACCACCCCTCCAAACAGTGCACAGGGTTGTCACCAAAAGTCTCAGATGAGGGTAATGGTGGTGGATCCACAGCATCATGACTATCATGCGCAGAGCTGAGGAGGTTCTGGAGAAGTGTGCATTTTCTGGAGAAGACCATAACCACGGAGTTTGGATTAAAGGAGAACTGCTGTAGAATGAGAATCAGTGGCTGCATCTTGGAAGAGCTGGAGATCTACCTAAGGAAGTTCAAAGCTTTGAAGAATTTTGTGGCTGTAATTGGTGCCATGCATGCTAAATGGACTGCCCAGAAAATCACTGAGATCTATCTTTGTTGCATCTGATAGTTAAATGTGTAAAGCAAGTTTAATTTATGTTGATTTTGGTTTGATTATTAAAGCAAAAGTATAAAATGAAATCTTGTCCATTTGTTTTTTTTTGTTGGTGTTGTTTGGTAAATTTGGTTCTTTTGCTTTGTTGATCTCCACAGGGATCATAACACCATTTATTACCAAACTAACACAATTTAACAGATTATCTTGTTATTTATTTCATTGCTGTTTGAGATCTTGCTGTGTGCAAATTGGCTGTTGTGTTTCCCCACGTTACAACAATGGCAGCACTTTCTGATGTTCTAGATCATCTTGAGGTCGTGAAAGGTGGTATCATAAATACAAAACCTTTCTTTCAAGAATGTGCATTTATATCTTGTAGCAGCAAAGTACATACTGCGATGAAATTTTGAATGCTAGAAGTACAAGCTTTTTAACTAGTGAATGGGTTTCTTGGCCAGGCAATGTTAAACTCAATGCACCACTGAGGAATATACTTTTACAGTATAGCCACTTTCAGGTTTGCTACATTTTTAAATCTGAAAGATATTCACGTCAAAGTCAATCTTAAGGAGCTGGGGTTTCCATTTGTCTTCCAAACAGAACATATTCTGGCTTATTGTACAGATTCCAATATCTTTGTCATTGAGTGTTTGGACTTCAGATTGTTCATAAAATTGTAATAAATCCATAATTCACTTTAATCATTATAAGCTAAAATAAAATCAGAGGACAAAAGTGAAGGATACTAAAGTGTCTATGTTATGCTTGTTGACAGTACAAGATCCAAGGGCTTTTTAGCAATAATTGGTGCATTTTCTTAAGTTGATTCTATATGTTTTTTTGTAATAAAACTTCCTTTGGGAAAGCAGCCAATAATGCAAATCATTAACAATTGGAAAATTGTGGGTGATATCTACTTAAATTTTTGATAATTCACATTATTGGTGTAAGAACTAGTCCAGAGCAAAATTAATTTGGGAAGTTTCAAACCTTTTCTGAGTGAATGCAAGTTCAAAGCACAAAACTGGCAGTGACCAGTATTCTCATTTAGAAAATTAAGAAATTGAGAAAAATAAGATAATTAGGAAATTAAAATGTCACACAGGTACTCTAACGCATTTGGCATTTAGCACAGTATTAAGATAGAGAACTTTCCTTTGTTTTGATCCTAAGCAATAACTTATTTGTGAATGTTTGTGCTGTCAATGGGTAGAAATGTGGAAATGTTTTCCAATGCCATTCATTGATACTTATATTTATGGGCACAAAATATCAAATCAAATACAGCCTGCAATTTCTAGCCTAGTTGATAAACAGAACATGCAGGCTCGAGTATGGACACTAATACAAATTTTACTGATTTGAAACCTACTTTTTCTATCAACTCTTGCTCTGTATTGTTTAGGAAAATGCTGTGATGGGTCACAGAGGATAGAATCTGAGCCTATATAAAAAAAAGTGTGGGGAGGGTGGTCTTCATGTTAAACAGGAACAGGGACTAGGTGGAATCCTGAGGTTTCACATATTATTACACTTCCCTTTCAACTCAAAGAATTGAAATCCAGCCCAGGTGAATGGAATGGAAGTCTACTGCTGCTGCAAGGGTCCGACACAAATTAGTTTGAATAGTCTTCATCAGTTTTTAGTGGACACTTCTCCACAGCTATAAGTTCAAAGTGAATCAGCAGAGTGACAAGGATGGGAAAATTCAAACTAGTGCACTAGGGGATGCTCTTGAGATTGCAGCTAAATCATACTTTTGGGTGCAGCAGTACGCTGCATCTAGTTATGTTAAAACTGATTTTCAAATACACCATCCCAGCATTGTATTGCAAATGCAGGATGCTCAGTTCTCCAATTCATGCCAGCATTCAACTTCATAATTACATGATTAACAACATTTGTATTGCATCTCAAACAGTTTATCAGAAAGAGAAAAGTTGCCTGATCCTCATGGGTCATTTTTTTTTTTTACAACAAAGTTACTAACACTTTCCATAGGAAAAAAATCCCTTCAGCAAAAGGGTAGAAAAACCATCGATCCTTTAGGTTAAATATTTAAAGTGAATATTTTAAAGCTTACAAACATAAAAGATAGCCTGTATATTTTAATGTTCAAGCGGGCTATTTTGATGAACAGTTCAAATTATTTTTCAAGACTAAAAATGGACAAAGTATTTTTCCAGGTGCATTTCACCTTGGGATCTGCACAAACAGATCCCTACTAGTTAACAATTTTCTAGCAGTTTCAGGAGTCACACTGTATATAATATTAAAGCTTACTCAAATTCAAGGAGTAATGTCAATTAAAGGAGCATTTTTAGGCACTGACAAAAAAGGATAACAAGAGATCAAAATTGTTGAGTTCAAAAGTATACAATCTTATTTTATGCTCTGACTTTCTTGTATTTTTTTAAGCAGGTATTCCATCTGTAGGTTCAGGTTTGGCTGTCCTTTTCTTGTTTTTTTGCTGAACATTCTGTACTTCTCTAGTTTCTGCTCCTTGTATTTCCTTTGCGCCTCTTCCTTTTCTCGTTGCCTTTTTTCAGCTGCCTTTATTAAAAGAAATTAGAAAGTTAATAAGTACATTTCAATCGAATAACTCGAACATTAGTTCAATGGGATTAAGAGATTTATGATGATGCTTAGCAATTACTTTCAGATACAACACGTTCATACTTTTTAGCACAGCATGTAGTATATGGGTATAATTCACAGATAGACAGTCTTAAATATTAGCTTACTGATGGCCATTTCTGGGCACTGATGGCAGATGTGTTTAGTGTGCCAGACAGCCATCGGCAGTTGGGCAAAAATGGGAATTGGATTTTGGCAAGCTTCTTCAGGTTCAAGTGTGCTATTTTCTCAGTGTGGGCTAATTTCCATTTTGCCTTAAGCCACATGGGACTCACTGAGATGGGGCAGGGTGTGGCAGGCTGAAAGATGGATGAGGCAGGGAATCAACTTGGTAGCATTTTGGAGATTAGCATGAGCTTTCTGCCTTAAGGCTTCCTCCAATGCCTACATGAGAGCGCTTCAGACATGGACTTGGCACATCTTGCAAGAGAAAGCTGCCAGAAGCTGGTCTATTTGGGACAGCTGCTTCTCTAAAGCTCCAAGGGATCAGCCCAGCCACTCAACACTAAACCTCATCTGGGCTCAACAACACCTAATAGGAGTACAAACAAGAAAGTTAGTTGGCACAAAGGATAGACATGGGCAACATAGGAGAGATGGTGGCCTAGTGGTAATGTCACTGAACTAGTAATCCAGGGGCCTAAGCTAATGCCCTGGGGACATGGGTTCAAATCCCATCCATGGGTGGGATTTGTTGGTGGATTTGTAAGCTAACCTCAGTAATAGTGCCATGAAACTATTATCGATTGTCGTTAAAAACCCATCTGGTTCACTAATGTCCTTTAGGGAAGGAAATTTGCCATCCTTACCTGGTCTGGCCTACATGTGACTAGAGACTCACAGCAATGTGGCTGACGCCCAACTGCCCTCTGAAATGGTTTAGCAAGCCACTCAGTTGTCAAGGGCAGCCCACATCCCATGAAAGAATAAAAAAAAGTTCTGAAATGTAATAAATAGTGAAAAGAATAAGAGGCTTCAGGAGGACATTGAGTGGTAACAAAAACAAGATATGCTGGATTCACTCAGCAGGTCTGGCAGCATCTGTGGAAAGAGAAGCAGAGTTAACGTTTCGGGTCAGTGACACTTCTTCGGAACATTGAGTGGTAAAATGGGCAGACACATGGCAGATGAAACGTGAATTGATACATTTTGGAAAGAATGGGGAGAAGCAATATAAATGAACGAGTACAATTTTAAAGAGGATACAAGAACAGGGAAACCTCGGGATTCACAAACAGAAATCTGGTGGCAGGACAAGTTGATAAGGCTGCTCAAAATAAATCTAGGATTCTGGACTTCATAAACAGAGGAATTATGCACAAAAGCAAGGAAGTAATGCTAAACCTTTATAAATCACTGTTTAGGTCTCAGCTGAGGTATGGTGTCCAATTCTGGCACTGGGCACCACACTTTAGGAAGGATGTCAGGGCCTTTAAAAAGGTACAGAAAAGATTTTGCCAGAGTTATATGTCAACAAAATATTTTGTTGACCACATCAGTTATGGTAGACGATTTTCTTCTAGCAGATATTAATAGATGCAATTTTGCAATAAGAATATTTTAAATCATTTTTTACTCCCAGAACTCTAAGTACATGCATCCTGGTAATAAAAAGAAATGCTTGTTAATTCAGAACATTCAAATTCTATTTCTAATTATTATAAAACAATTCATTAAATCTTTGCTGTTTATGTTGTCATGAAGACCCCCACCTGCCAAGAATGAGGCATATTAATTTCGTCATATGAACATTTATTTTAAACTGTTGCTGGAGTGAAGTAACTTGTTTTACAAGAGATCACCAGACACTTGGCTGGAGGACATTTGCATACTAAGAGACGGTGCTTGGAGAGACAAAAGAATTGCTCACTGATTCAATTAACAAGAGATTGGGCTGGGCAATGGTGATCCACATCTTGTCGGGGTGGGAGACAGCACTACACCCTCCCCCCTCCCCCCCACCCACCCCGCAAGCTTTGGAATCCACAAAAGCAGGAGTGGTTAAGTCAGCTGGCCACATGACTAACTGGCTGGTCCAGACTTTTTGAACTAGACTTAGGAGAGTTTGGGGTCAGACTGCAGATTGTAACAGAACCTGGAACAAGACAGCCTCTCTCTCGCTTTCTCACAAGCCTCCGGACCCAATGAAGACATGTAAACCTCAAGAGAGAAACAACTCCAACATCAAAACAAGTTAAAGCGTGCACTGGGCCCCAAAAAACAGCAAGACTTACTGGCAACCTAAGACTCCACATTGAACTCAAAGGACCGTAAATAACTCCCAGATATTGCCTCAAACTTTCCCCCCTTATTCTTCCTACTTTTTCTGTCTCTATCTGCGTGTGTTTATCGCGTATGCATGTTAGCGTTGTCACGTATTCGTAGTCGTTAACCGAATTAGAGTTTAAGATGAATAAACTTCCATCTTTCTTGTTTAAATCTAAGAAAACCTGTCGGCTTTGATTTCTTTGCCTTGCAATTGGACAGCAGTGAACAAGAATTCACTGAGGGGGGAGCTGAAAACACAGTTTTCAAAAATTAAACCCTGTTACGTTTAAACCAGGCAAAGTCCTGAGAGGGAACCCCTAGACCCCCATCTCACTTGGTTGTAACAGAAATTTGGGGGCTAGCATCTTGGATTTGACCCACAGACAAACAGGAAATTGGAAATGGGAAGCCAAATTGATCCCAATTAAAAAGAGAAAATATTTCAATACAGGTTTTCTTGTGATTGTGTGTGTTAAAATACAAACATGTCTGCGACTGAAGTAGTTCCCCAAGTCAGGGTGAAGTAACTTGGGATAAGTTAAAAGCACTGTCTGCGGAGGAGTTGAGAAAAATGGCTGAACAGTGTGGGATCACTGTCTGTGCCAAGGCTAGAAAGTCTGAACTCCTAAGACTAGTAGCCAACTATTTTTCCCTTGAATCTGAAGAAGCAAAAAAAGGGTTAGAAGTAGACTCCGACAGAGAATTGCTAGCAAAAATACAACTGGAACAGAGGAAACTTGAATTAGAAGACAGGGAAAGAGAGAGAGATGAGAAAGAAAGAGAGACAGGAGAGAGAAAGAACCTTCCAAAAGAATGCGGAGAGAGAGCTGAGGCGACTTGAGTTAACTAGGGGGTGACAGAGTAACCCCAGTGAAAGCATGGTCAATATGGAGGAGTGTAATTCAGGTTTGGGTACAGAATTGTTAAAACTTTCCCAACTGATCCCAAAATTCAATGAGGGAGACGTGGAAGCGTTTTTTGTGTCTTTTGAAAAACTGGCAAGGCAGTTAAAGTGGCCAACTGAGGCTTGGACTCTGCTGGTACAAAGCAAGCTAACTGGAAAAGCCCATTAGGTTTATTCCATATTGACAGATTAGAGTTCATCAAATTATGAACTGACAAAAAATGCTATCCTTGGGGCATATGAGTTAGCACTGGAAGCCTATCGCCAAAAGTTTAGAACCCTCAAGAAGCAAGCTGATCAAACTTACCTGGAGTTTGAGAAAAATAAGCAGCTGGCTTTTGACCAGTGGCTGAGGGCTCTTAAAGTGCAGCTCAGCTCTGAAAATCTCAGAGGTAATTTTACAAGAGGTATTTAGAAACTCTCTCCCACTCTCCATAAAGACACATGTAGAGGAACAGAAAGTTCATAGAGCCCAGCAGGCAGCAGTTTTGGTTGATGAGTTTGCCCTCATTTATAAGTCGGTTTCCCAGGGGAAAACCTTTCCTAATCACCCCCACAAATCCGAAAAGGACAAAGGGTGGGAAGGCGATAGAAGCCCAAGCTGTCCTGGGAGGGAAAGAAAAGCAGGAGGCACAAGGGGCTGTCCTCCAGCCAAAAAGGAAGGTGCTGTAAGTAGGACGGAGACCCAGAGTCCTGTGTGCTTTCATTGTTATAAAGCAAGGCATTTAAGAGCTGACTGTTGGAAACTAAAGGGAAAACCTGTAGGGATAATCAGGGCACACCCGCTCAGTGATGGAGAAGGGACCCTCCAGATCCCTATCTCACCTGGTCGTAACAATGTCAATGAAAGTTTGCATTGATTCTACACATTAAAATCTTGTTTTTTTTCTTGCATTTCTAAAACTTTAATATATGCCAAATAGAAACAATTTAAATGACAGCTCACAGAATCACTCTTCAATTCGAAAAACATACTGCATGACTCTTACCTCTTTCTGTTTTATATGTTCTGCCCGCCTTTTCTCATATTCCTCTTTAGTCTTTTGATATGATGACTTATTCTTCTTCCTAAAATCAGAAAGTGCAATGAAAGCACAGGATATCCTTTGCATTTAGGTAAGCATCTTTAGCCAGGAGACATCACAACAGATTTATCTTCCAGAAATTACTTATAATAATGTGATTAAAGTCCGTACGCTGCAATTTTACAAACTTGGTACATAGCTCAATGACAGAATCATGAAAATTTCAGCAGACAGCTGCCATCTGTCCCATTCTGCTAGCTCCATATCTGTGACCTATTCTAAATAGCATCTTTTGTGTTTTCTCTATAAGCCCATATCTTGTTGCATTTTAAATATCGGGAGTGATTTAGCTTCAAATTACTACATTGCATATTCTAATAACTCGCCTGAAAAAGTCCTTCCAATGTCTCCCTTTCTGCTTCTGGTACTAATAATAAATTTATGCCCCCTAGTTATCAACTCATCAGAAGTCGAGACCATCTTTTATTATTTACCCTCTGAATTTATTTCAAAATGTTGAACACTTATAATAGATCTTCCTTAACTTTTTTTGTCTAATGATACAGTCCTAGCTTGTCAAGCCTATTAAATACAGTCATCCCTGGTACTTTTCTAATGAGTTCATGTTTTGCACCTTTTCCATTGCTTTAACGACCTTTTTAATCATAGGCTGCCCAGAACTGCACAGTACTCCAACTGTGGCCTGACCAGTATTGCACATATTCTTCATACCCATATTATTTTTATATTCAATGCCCCTACAAATAAAATCCAAAATTCTGTTTGTTCTTGTGCTTTTCTCTATATACTATCTTCTCTTTTAAAAGATCTCTTAGCAGTAGCCCCAGATCTTTTGGTACCTCAACTCGAGAGAATTTTAATATTTAGATTTTATTTTCATTCTCTGTTCTTTTTTCAAAAATGTATTCCTTTACATTTATCTATATTGAACTGTATTTTCCACATCTAACATTTGTCTAATTTGTCTAGGTTCTCCTCTGGTCTCCCAAAATGGAAAATATTCAGCGTGCTAACTTGTATGGCTAACAATCTATTTATAAATTTGTAGATGGGACAAGAATGTACACAGGGTAAGTAATTTGGAGCAAATTAACCAATCAGCCGTTGGTTTAGATAGTCTGGAGGAATGGACACACAATGTGGACAAATGCAGTATTTGACACTTAGGATGGGAAATCTCCAGGTATGTTTAACCCACCATGTGAGAAATGATACTCGAACACCATGTTACTGCAGACTACTAACTGCTAATTATTATATGCTAGTGGATAAACTAAAACAAAAAATTCCTACATTACATCAGTGACCACACTTCAGAAGTACTTAATTGGCTGTGAAATGCTTTGAGACACCCTGAGATCATGAAAGGCACAATATGAAAGCAAGTTCTTTCTTTTCACATTAATTTCACAATTTTGTATGTCTAAAATCGCCTACTTTTTTATCTCCTCTGCTTGAGAATCTGGTTGATTTATTGTTTCAGTTTGGTCCTTTTTTGATTTCTTTGATTGTTTCTTCAGTAACTCTTCTTCAGCCAGATACAGGTGGCGCAAGTGATCTGGGTAATTCTCGGTATACTCTACTTCTTGAGGATGTTGTGCTTTCTTTTCTTTCCTCAGTAACTTCTTGTACTCATGCTTAATCTTCTCCTTCCGTTGGAAAGCAAAGCCTTGCCCTGTAAGCGAACAATATTATCAGCATCAGATCAAAATCTAGACTCTGGAACATATCTGGCATCAAATAGATAGCAACATTGGATTTATACTCACTTCAAATTGGTCATTGCTTAACAATTTATAAAACTAACATGATAATTTACTGGTCCCAGGAGGTAATTAGAAACTTGGGAGCACATCATTGCAACAACACACATTACACAATGAACTCAAGTGGTGCTCACACAAATATTTAAATAGGAACAAAAGATTAATTGCTTTTTCTTGTTAAAGATGGTACTTTTTTGTGCAACCAACAATTTGGTATTCCACATGGAAATTCTTGGTAGTTGTACAGTCCATCTGTACGGTTTGAACAGAAAATAGATACTGATGAACGAGCAAAATAAAAACAGGGTAACAAGTGGATGATAAAATGAGAGAAATATGCTTCAATATGACAAATAATAGCTTTTCATTATATAATACTGTAAGTTTTCAGTAGCAGGAAACATAAATTCATCATCAGGCCCAAAATTCACAACATGCATTTCTGGCAAGAAAGACTACGCATAGATTGTGGGGAAAACATATTTTTAGTTTGCAAACTAGACTTTTGATAATTTTTTCAATAATCTATTCAAAAGTCAAATTATCCAATCAAAAACTCCTCTCCTTCTCTCCCAAAAACATGATAGGGTTCCCTTTATCCTGACCTGCCACCCAACCAGCCTCCACATTCAACTGACCACCCTCTGTCATTTCTGCCACCTTCAGTGTGATGCTACCAAACACATCCTCCTCTTCCCTTTCAGCATTCCAAAGGGGCTATTCTCTCCGCTACACCCTTGTCCACTCCACAATCATCCACAACTCCCCCTTCCCATGCAAGCACAGCAGATGCAACACCTGCCCTTTCACCTCCTCCCTTCTCAGCATCCATAGCCCCGAAGACTCCTTACCAGGTGAAACACCAATTTGCTTGTACTTCCTTCAATTTAATATACTATGTTCACTACTCAGAATGCAGTCTCCTCTACACTGCGGAGACATATCGGGCAACTGCTTTCAGAAACACTTCCATTCAGTCTGCACGTTTGACCCCAAGCTTCCAGTCATTTTACTTCTCCACCCTACTCCCACTCTGACCTCTCTGTCTTCAGCCTCCTGCACTGTTCCAGTGAAGTTTAACCTAAGCTCTAGGAACAGTACCTCATCTTTTCATTCATGACTTTACAGCCTTTGGGACTCAACATTGACTACACCAAGTTCAGATCATAACAACTGCCCCCATTTTTATGGGCAGCAGCTGTTGATAATGATTCTGTTATTCCCATTTACACCTCCTCTCGACCCATCTTTTGTTCCTTTACTTTCCTCATTAGCATCTCCTTTTGCCTTGCACCATCATCCCTTGTCATTTAATGTCCCCTGCATTCCACCCCAACTAAAACTTTCTTTTTTGTTCTTTCCTCCCATTGCTCACCTTTCCCTACTTCTCTACTTGTGTAAAACCTTAAAACATCTCTAACCTTTTCCAGTTCTGATGAATGGTCATCGAGCTGAAATGTTAGGCCTATTTCCCACGCCACAGATATTACCTGACCTGCTAAGTATTTCCAGCATTTTCCATTTTTCTTTGTCAAAAATTAGTTTTGAGAGTAACCTACTTACAACCCACTTTTAACATGTTCTGTATTACTGCTTCAAAGCTTCTCAATGTAGCTGTGTGTACACAATATGGAAAATCCTGTGATACTGCAGTGGGTGGCTTTGCTGTCCTGTAAGAATCTGAGCAATAAAGACTAGGAATGTTCAGATACCCCAGTCTTTGCAGGTTGACTGATTTTAACTAAACCAGCAATGGGGTCCCCAGGTTAAACAGAATGGCGGTGGGAGGAGTGGAGGATTGTTGAAAGTTCCTGCTCCTGGTTATCATCTGATCGAGCAGTTTTAGGGGGATAGCGGGGGCGACATCTGTATTAGTCTGTAAATATTCACCGTCAATGCTTATAGATGAAAATGGTCACTTGGTCAAGTCACTAAGGAGATGAATGGTTGGGAGGAACAGGTAACATTTGAATCTTTCTCTTTTTTTAAAAAAAAGGTGTAGTAGGCCATTTGGCCCTTCATGGCTGATCGACCTCAACTCCACCATCCTGCACTATCCCCAAAGTTCTCCACCACTGGTGGGTTAACCTCATGTTATAACTGCGTCTGCTTGAGATTAATCGATAGAGATTGACTGCTTTGATCAGCCAACAATTTAACTACTGCTGTAACATGCGACCACCAGGATAGTAAAAAGTGAACTTTTTTTTTCCTACGTTCCTAAGCCCAGCACTGCAATACAAGTCGAGTCCTCACCTTCTTTAACACTGCCCCAGCCCTTTTTAAAGTGATTCGGTTTCCACTGGTGCTTTGGTTTTGAAATGTTTGCGCCGCTACCAGGACCTACAGCCTTCGATCTGCTGCCCGGCGCCATTTTTGCCATGAAGTCATCAACGTGCGACGGGTGAGCCCGCGACTACGGCAGCCGGGGGAGTTCAAAGTCTTTGCCACCGGCTGCTGGAGTTTGGACAACGCAGAAAATACACGGATGGCGGTTATGCAAGATCCAAACACGTCTGTGACGTTGTGTCGAAATTTAATTATATATCAATGGGGTATTTCACCGATTCAGTGACAACATTGTCCATCCTCTCGGGTTTTGGGCCTTTCGAGCGACTCCCGGGAGCCGTTTCGGGTTAATTTGTATTGGGAGCGAGAGGCCGTCGCGGAGGCCGTCAGTCCACTCACGCAATGCTCTTCTCCACCGACGTCGGTTTAGACCTGGTGAAGAGCAAAATCAAAAATCTCACCGAGTTTCTGGACGTTTACCTCAAAATAGCAAACGTTCACACTGTTGACTTTTACACCAAAGACGTTTGGAATGAGTTTGTGGCACTGCCACCTGAAGCTGTCATCTCACACCTCCTCTATCAGCAGGGAGGAAGCACACTGGGTAAGAAGGGTTGCATCACGTAGCAATCAGTCAATGAGCAGAGCTGACACTAATGTCAATAATCCGTACCAAAACAAAACCCCACGAGGAGCTGAGCATTTGGTTCCTGTTTTATTTGCCACTGGTATTGGAGTACCAGATGATGTGTTGGAATAACAAATCCTGAGAAGTGTAAGGTGATGCATTTCGGGAGGACTAACAAGCCAAGGGAATATACAATGGATGGTAGGACCCGAGGAAGTACAGAAGTTCAGAGGGACCTTGGTGTACTTGTCCATAGATCACTGAAGGCAGCAGCACAGGTAGATAAGGTGGTTAGGAAGGCATATGGATACTTGCCTTTATTAGCCGAGGCATAGAATATAAAAGCAGGGAGGTTATGATGGAGCTGTATAAAACGCGAGTTAGGCCACAGCTGGAGTACTGTGTACAGTTCTGGGCACCACACTATAGGAAGGATGTGATTTCACTGGAGGGGGTGCAGAGGAGATTCACCAGGACGTTGCCTGGGCTGGAGCATTTCAGAAGTATTTAGATGAGCACTTGAAACATCATAGCATACAAGGCTATGGGCCAAGTGCTGGAAAATGGGATTAGAATAGTTAGGCGCTTGATAGCCAGCACAGACACGATGGGCTGAAGGGTCTGTTTCTGTGCTGTATAACTCCATGACTCAAAAAGAGAAAAAAAAACTTCATTTTATATAGTGCCTTTCATGACCTCAGGACGCTCCAAAGCAGCTAGTGAAGTACTTTTGAAGTGTAGTCACTGAAGTAATATAAGGTACACAGCATAATGGGCTGGATTTTCTAGTGGGCTTTGGGACCTTGACGTTGGGACCAAATAAGGGTCCTGAACGTGCCAGAGTGCATCCAGTGGAGCAATCTTCTGGGAGGTAGTCTCCTAATTGGCCACTTCCGTACTCGACATCCTTTTAAGGATGGAGGGCAGGCTTCCGATGCTGCAGGTTCAATCAGAGGGCATCCCGATTGGGAGAAGTGGGCAGATTGGGGACCGTGAGGGCGCCTCAACACAGAAAGGCTGACCTGAACACTCCTGAAGCCAGTAGAGACATCGGGAGGGAGGGAAAACTCCTCCGGAGGATCGGACGTGGCCACAATTGCGACCTTTCATCCACACAGTCTCCGTCAGTGGACCATGGAGTCTCTGGCTCCAATGCCCCCTTGCCTGCTGCAGGGAGACCGCCTCCATTGAGCTGGTGGCCTCTGCATGTGGCGGGGAGCTCGCTCTGCCAGTGGGAACGTTTCAGCGATGCCACAAAATCACCGCTAATTGGGATCTTAACCACCCTAATTGGTTGCTGCCTCTGGAGTGTGCAGCCGATCCTGTTCCTGCCCAACCCTGGAAAAGTTCACCGGCAGCAGGAATGGGTCAGGAAGCCTTCGCGACGTGGCTCTCCCCACTATTTTCACAACACCCCTGCCTCCAACCCCATCTGCACAGGGCTGGGAAAATCCATCCCAATTTGCGCAGAACAAGGTTCCACAAACAGGAGTGAGATAAATTAACCTCACAGCACCTTATTTGAAGAAAAACAGGGGAGTTCTCTCGAATGACTCAACAATATTTACCCCTCAACCTACACCTAATAAACAGATGATTTGATCATTTTATTTAATTGGAACCTTACTGTGCGTGGTACAAAAATCAAGAACCATCAAAAGTTGCAAAATGAAGGGAAGAAGGTGTGACCCTTAGTTACTCTGGGTTTGAACTTTCAGGTGTCCATGTTTATCACCAGGCCCACTGGAAAGGAACCTGTTCCTGGTTTAGGTTACATAAGCAAAATACTGGGAATTAAATAAGCAGAATGAAATAAAAACAGATAATAGTGGAAATGTAGCAGCTGTGGAGAGAGAAACAACGTTCAGATTTCAGGTCGATGACCTTTCATCAGAACTGGAAAAAGTTAGAGATGTAACCACTGTTGCCTCTAATTTCTCTTCACTGTGCACTGCACATTTGTTGCACTGCGTGGTGCCTTTACAATTGCCACACGTGTGCGCATCTTAAAGTGATCGTTGCTTCTGCGTGGCCTGTTTTGTCCCTTGTGTGACACATTAGAGGGAACGTTGGATGTAACTGGTTTAAAGCAAGTATATAGGCATTGAACAAGTATTTTGTATCGGTCTTCACAGTGGAGGACATTAATAACATGCCAGTAATTGACAAAGAGACGAACGTAGGTGAGGACCTGGAAACAATCATTATTACGGAAGAGGTAGTGTTGGGCAAGCTAATGGAGCTAAGGATTGATAATTCTCCTGGCCCTGATGGAATGCATCCCAGGGTACTAAAAGAGATGGCGGGAGAAATAGCAGGTGCACTGACGGTAATTTTCCAAAATTCGCTGGACTCTGGGGTAGTCCCAGTTGATTGGAAAACAGCAGATGTGAAGCCACTGTTTAAAAAGGGAGGTAGACAAAAGAAGGGGAATTATAGACCGGTTAGCTTAACCTCTGTAGTGGGGAAGATGCTTGAGTCTATTATCAAGGAAGAAATAGCAGGGCATCTCGATAGAAATTGTCCCGTTGGGCAGACGCAGCATGGGTTCATGAAGGGCCGGTCATGCTTGACAAATCTTTTGGAATTCTATGATGACATTACGAGCAAGGTGGACAATGGGGACCCAGTGGATGTGGTGTACCTAGATTTCCAAAAGGCCTTCGACAAGGTGCCGCACAAGAGGCTGCTGCATAAGATAAGGATGCATGGCATTAGGGGTAAAGTATTAGCATGGATAGAGAATTGGTTGACTAACAGGAAGCAGAGAGTGGGGATAAATGAGTGCTGTTCTGGTTGGCAATCAGTCACTAGTGGTGTGCCTCAGAGATCGGTGTTGGGACCGCAATTATTTACAATTTATATAGATGATTTGGAGTTGGGGACCACGTGTAGGGTGTCAAAATTTGCAGATGACACTAAGATGAGTGGCAGAGCAAAGTGTGCAGATGACTGTGAAACTTTGCAGAGGAACATAGATACATTGAGTGAGTGGGCAAAGGTCTGGCAGATGGAATACAATGTTAATAAATGTGAAGTCATTCATTTCGGTCGGAGTAACAGTAAAAAGGATTATTACTTGAATGGTAAAAAGTTGCAGCATGCTGCTATGCAGAGGGACCTAGGTGTCCTTGTGCATGAATCGCAGAAGGTTGGTCTGCAGGTACAGCAAGTAATTAGGAAGGCAAATGGAATTTCGTCCTTCATTGCTAAAGGGATTGAGTTTAAAAGCAGAGAGGTTATGTTGCAGCTGTATAAGGTACTGGTGAGGCCGCACCTGGAGTACTGTGTGCAGTTTTGGTCTCCTTGCTTGAGAAAGGATATACTGGCACTGGAGAGGGTGCAGAGGAGGTTCACTAGGTTGATTCCGGAGTTGAGGGGGTTGGCTTATGAGGAGAGACTGAGTAGATTGGGATTATATTCATTGGAGTTCAGAAGAATGAGGGGGGGATCTTATAGAAACATATAAAATCATGAAGGGAATAGATAAGATACAAGTAGAGAGGATGTTTCCACAGGCAGGTGAAGCTAGAACAAGAGGGCATAGCCTCAAGATTAGAGGGAGCAGATTTAGGACTGAATTAAGAAGGAACTTCTTCACCCAGAGGGTTGTTAATCTATGGAATTCCTTGCCCAGTGAAGTAGTTGACGCTTCTTCAGTAAACGTCTTTAAAGCTAAGGTAGATATCTTTTTGAACAATAAAGGAATTAAGGGATACGGTGGGAGCGCGGGTAAGTGTATCTGAGTCCACGAAAAGATCAGCCATGATCTTATTGAATGGCGGAGCAGGCTCAAGGGGCCGGATGGCTTACTCCTGCTCCCAGTTCTTATGATCTTATAGGGAACGGGGAGTGGAGAAAAGAACAAAAGGGAACAACTCT
The DNA here is from genome assembly GCF_036365525.1 of Heterodontus francisci. Lineage (NCBI taxonomy): Eukaryota > Metazoa > Chordata > Chondrichthyes > Heterodontiformes > Heterodontidae > Heterodontus > Heterodontus francisci. The sequence continues at coordinate 28,085,654 of NC_090388.1, read as the reverse complement.
GATAGGATGGAAGGCAGGATAGATTAAATGACAATAGGGATGATGTTTCACTTTTCTAAACGCAACTGAAAAGGTGTATGTCTAGTAACAAAGATTAATTTGTACACCTTCACCATGCTTTTGTTTTAGGCAGCCAACACTAGCATAATAAACATTGTTAAAGTGCAAATTATTTTGAATTGTCTTTTGAGATTAACATCCCTACCAGATGTAGCTTCACGTTTAGTTGTTTTACTGTGTAATGACTTCACACTGTCAGCATCTTCTGCCATGACTCCTCATTCTCAAATGCTCTTGGCTCTGCTGCTCGTCTTCCTCTTCCATTATTATATATGACCATTGGGAAGGTCATTCCAGGTGCACAGCCTTTCTGTGGGAAGGCAGGCGGCAGGAGATCTGAAAATTGTCAAGTGCACTAAGAATGACAGCAGTTTTAAGTATCGTGCAGCTCTCTAATTTTTTTAAAATAACCATTGAATTCCAGAAATCTTAAGTTACACCGATATCAGGTGACATCACGCATTGTAAATCTACACCACGCATTATTTACATAACTCCAGGAGACTCGCATAAGCTCATTCTTTTCATGGGGCATGGAGCTATGTAAATGAGTGGCAGAGGGTTTCGGCAGGTGTATCTTGGAAGTGGGATAAAGAATTTATGGAAATTAGCACATAGTGATATTTCAGTGTAAAACCAGCATAAATCAGTTGCATATGAATTTTCTTCAGAAACAAATGTAATCTTAATGCTACAGATTCCATGCCAAAGTAGGGTTTGCTCTTCTGGTCCCTGCCGTTCAGTTAAAGGTATGTTGTTTGGCCAGAGAAAATGTATATGGCTAGATCTTGATCTTGGAGTTCTTGCTTTTGGTACCAGATGTAAAAAAGATTGTTTCATCAATCAGTGCTTGAATTTGTCACTGGGCCAGCTACATAATTACTGTGGCTGCAGGAGCAGGCCAGAGGCTGGGAATTCTGCAGTGAATAACTTATCTCCTGACTCCCCAAAGTCTGACCATCATCTACAAACCACAAGTCAGGAGTGTGATGGAATACTCTCCACTTGCCTGTAGATGTATATACTATATCTATGGGTTATTGCTGTTGGATAATTGAGGCTCCAACAACACTCAAGAAGCTCGACGCCATCCAGGACAAAGCAGCCCTCTTGATTGGCACCCCATCCATCACACTCAATGTTCACTCTCTCCGCATGCAGTGCACAGTGGCAGCAGTGTGTAGCACCTACAAGATGCACTGTAGCGACTCGTCAGGTTCTTTTGACAGCACTTTCCAAACCCACGATCGCTACCACCCAGAAGAACAAGGGCAGCAAGTGCATGGGAACACCACCACGAGTTCCCTTCCAAGCCACTCACCATCCTGACTTGGAGATTTATCGCTGTTCCTTCACTGTCCCTGGGTCAAGTTCTTAGAACTCCCTCCCTAACAGCACTATGGGTATACCTATGCTAAATGGATTGCAGCACTTTCTCAAGGGCAATTCGGAATATTTAGGAATAGGGAATAAATGCTGGCTTTATCAGAAACACCCACAACCCATGAAAGAATTTTTAAAAATCATCAATTTATGTTTCAACTGGGGATAACTTGCAGCCGTCCTGAGAAACTTCCTGCCCGATAGTGTCTGATAGCTGCATGCCCTACTTTCACATGTACAAATGAGTTACAGAGGCAAGTCATAGAATCATACAGCACAGAAACAGGCCCTTCAGCCTATCGTGTCTGTGCCGGCTATAAAGCACCTAACTATTCTAATCCCATTTTCCAGCACTTGTAGCCTTGTATACTATGGCGTTTCAAGTGCTCATCTAAATACTTCTTAAATGTTGTGAGGGTTCCTGCTTCTACCACCTCTTCAGGCAGTGCTTTCCAGATTCCAACCACCCTCTGAAAATATTTTTCCTCAAATTCCCTCAAAACCTCCTGCCCCTTAAATCTATGCCCCCTGGTTACTGACCCCTCCACTAAGGGAAAAAGTTTCTTCCTATCTAACCTATCAATGCCCCTCATAATTTTGTATACCTCAATCATGTCCCCCCTCAGCTTTCTCTGCTCTAAGGAAAACAATCCTAGCCTTTTCAGTTTCTCTTCATAGCTGAAATGCTCCAGCCCAGACAACATCCTGGTGAGTCTCCTCTGCACCCTCTCCAGTGCAGTCACATCCTTCCTATAGTGAGGTGCCCAGAACTGTGCACAGTACTCCAGCTGCAGCCTAATTAGCGTTTTATACAGCTCCATCATAACCTCCCTGCTCTTATATTCTATGCTTTGGCTAATAAAGGCATGTATCCCATATGCCTTTCTAACCACCTTATCTACCAGTGCTGCTGCCTTCAGTGATCTATGGACAAGTACACCAAGGTCCCTCTGACCCTCTGTACTTCCTCGGGTCCTACCATCCATTGTATATTCCCTTGGCTTGTTAGTCCTCCCAAAGTGCATCACCTCACACTTTTCGGGATTAAATTCCATTTGCCACTGCTCCGCCCATCTTACCAGCCCATCTATATCATCCTGTAATCTAAGGCTTTCCTCCTCACTATTTACGACACCACCAATTTTTGTGTCATCTGCGAACTTACTGATCATACCTCCTATATTCACGTCTAAATCATTAATGTACACTACAAACAGCAAGGGTCCCAGCACTAATTCCTGTGGTACACCACTAGTCACAGGCTTCCATTTGCAAAAACAACCCTCGACCATCACCCTCTGCCTCCTGCCACTAAGCCAATTTTGGATCCAATTTGCCAAATTGCCCTGGATCCCATGGGTTCTTACCTTCTTAACCAATCTCCCATGCGGGGCCTTATCAAAAGCCTTACTGAAGTCCATGTAGACTACATCAACTGCTTTACCCTCATCTATACATCTAGTCACCGCCTCGAAAAATTCAATCAAGTTTGTTAGACACGATCTCTCCTTGACAAAGCCATGCTGACTATCCCTGATTAATTCCTGCCTCTCCAAGTGGAGATTCATTCTGTCCCTCAGAGTTTTTTCCAATAGCTCCCCTACCACTGATGTTAGACTCACCGGCCTGTAATTATCTGGTTTATCCCTGCTACCTACCCTTCTTGAATAATGGTACCACATTCGCTGTCCTCCAGTGCTCTGGCACCTCTCCTGTGGCCAGAGGGGATTTGAACATTTGTGTCAGAGCCCCTGCAATCTCCTCCCTTGCCTCACATAGAACATAGAACATTACAGCGCAGTACAGGCCCTTCAGCCCTCGATGTTGCGCCGACCTGTGAAACCATCTGACCTACACTATTCCATTTTCATCCATATGTCTATCCAATGACCACTTAAATGCCCTTAAAGTTGGCGAGTCTACTACTGTTGCAGGCAGGGCGTTCCACGCCCCTACTACTCTCTGTGTAAAGAAACTACCTCTGACATCTGTCCTATATCTATCACCCCTCAACTTAAAGCTATGTCCCCTCGTGTTTGCCATCACCATCCAAGGAAAAAGGCTCTCACTATCCACCCTGTCCAGCCCTCTGATTATCTTATATGTCTCTATTAAGTCACCTCTTCTCCTCCTCTCTAACGAAAACAACCTCAAGTCCCTCAGCCTTTCCTCGTAAGACCATCCCTCCATACCAGGCAACATCCTAGTAAATCTCCTCTGCACCTTTTCCAAAGCTTCCGCATCCTTCCTATAATGCGGTGACCAGAACTGCACGCAATACTCCAGGTGCGGCCGCACCAGAGTTCTGTACAGCTGCAGCATGACCTCGTGGCTCCTAAACTCGATCCCCCTACTAATAAAAGCTAACACACCATATGCCTTCTTAACAGCTCTATTAACCTGGGTGGCAACTTTCAGGGATTTATGTACCTGGACACCAAGATCTCTCTGCTCATCTACACTACCAAGAATCTTCCCATTAGCCCAGTATTCTGCAATCCTGTTACTCCTTCCGAAGTGAATCACCTCACACTTTTCCGCATTAAACTCCATTTGCCATCTCTCAGCCCAGCTCTGCAGCCTGTCTATGTCCCTCTGTAACCTACAACATCCTTCGCCACTATCCTCCGGCTCCACACATAGATTGCCACTTTGCTCCCTAATGGGCCCTACTCTTTCCCTGGTTGCCTCTTGCCCTTAATATACTTATAAAATGCCTTAGGATTTTCCTTTATCTTGCCCGCCAGTGTTTTTTCATTCACTGAAATTTGTTCATCCAAAATATTGTTAATTCCAACAAATCCTTGCTTTAATATACTACAGCATTTCACTCTGAGTGCTAAAATCACTCTGAGTGCTTCTGAAATTGTTTCTAAAGTTTACCACAAATTAAATTTTCAATAATGTGTCCTTTATAATCTTCATTGACTATGTAAAGAATAGTTTTTCAGACTTTTATATAGTAGAAATGTGTATTTGGTACTATGAAAGATACAACAGATCCAGCGTGCTCCATGAGTTAAGAATTTCTCTTTTACCTTCTCTGCTATTAAACAATAATGGTAATTAGAGCTCAGATTTTGTTATCGCTTTAAACATTATCTGTTTTCATGACCAGAAGGAACGGATGCCTCTGTGTGGGACCAGTCCCAAAAACTTAGAGATGTGGCTGCCTACAAGAGAGTGACTCAGGATTACTCCCTGCCAAACCTTGGAGTGTGTACACCACTGAAGGCCCTGCTACAGGAGGTGTGGAGAGATAAACAAAAAGGTTTGAAAATCACAGGTTCTGTATTGTGTGTTTTTTCACTGGAATGTGGACTGCTGCACACAGTACATACGTACAGCACAGAAACAGGCCATTTGGCCCACCTGGTCCATGCTGATGTTTATGCTGTGCACATGCCTTCTCCTCCCACTTTTCATCTAATCCTATCAACATTATCGTCTATTCCTTTCTCCCTCATGTGTTTATCCAACTTCCCCTTAAATGCTTCTATGCTATTCACTGCAACTACTCCTTGTGGTAGTGAGTTCCACAATCTAACCACTCACTGGGTAAAGAAGTTTCTCCTGAATTTCCTTTGGGATTTATTAATGACTGTCTTATAGTTATGGCCGCTAGTTTTGGTCTCCCCCACAGGTGGAAGCATCTTCTCTATGCCTAACCTTTCATAACCTTGATGACCTCTATCCCATCACCTCTAAGCCTTCTCTTTTTTATCTGATAAATTATTTAAGAAAGCTACCACTCTTGAGTTAAAATGATCCATTAATTCTTGTGTTATATTCCGTTACCATTTACATTTATTTCCCTGTTAATTCTGTAAATCTCACTTTCCTTCAGAATCTGATAAAATGTCTAATCTGACCATCTTGCCTTTAACCTGAAACCAAATTTAAGTTCTGGCCTAACGTGTCATTGCATTTTTTGAGATTTCGAAATTACTGATTTCTCTTGCAGAATATCTGATTTCTTCTTTATTTTATTTATTTTTGAAATCTGTTTCAACCTTTCCTTTTGTCCTCTTCAATCATTTCATGTTCTATCACCACCTTTATTGTTACAATCATCACCCTCCCAGTAACATATCAAGTAGCTTTGTGCAGGATACCATGTCTACTGTGAACCTGGACTGTGTTACTGAATTTACATAGAAAAGTACAGCCAGTACAGGCCCTTCGGCCCACGATGTTGTGCCGAACCTTTAACCTACTCTAGGATCAAACTACCTACATACCCTTCATACTACTATCATCCATGTACCTATCCAAGAGTCGCTTAAATGTCCCTAATGTATCTGCTTCTACTACCACCGCTGGCAGTGCATTCCACGCACCCACCACTCTCTGTGTAAAGAACCTACCTCTGACATCTCCCCGAAACCTTCCTCCAATCACCTTAAAATTATGCCCCCTGGTGATAGCCCTTTCCACCCTGGGAAAAAGTCTCTGGCTATCCACTCTATCTATGTCTCTCATCATCTTGTACCCCTCTATCAAGTCACCTCTCATCCTTCTTCGCTCCAATGAGAAAAGCCCTAGCTCCCTCAACCTTTCTTCGTAAGACATACCCTCCAGTCCAGGCAGCTTCCTGGTAAATCTCCTCTGCACCCTCTCTAAAGCTTCCACATCCTTCCTATAATGAGGCGACCAGAACTGAACACAATATTCCAAGTGTGGTCTAACCAGGGCTTTATAGAGCTGCAGCATAACCTCGCGGCTCTTAAACTCAATCCCCCTGTTAATGAAATGATACAATTTCAGTTGTATCTTATGTGATATTGCATGTGATTTCAAGGAAGGAATTTTTATTTGTTGACACACTGGGAACTAAAGGGTCTGTTAGGGCGTGGGATACCCAGAAATCCAGGTTTCCTTGCATGCTGTGGTGTTTTAACTCCAGAGTGTGTGACTTATGGCCCTGACAGGTTCCCCACCTGGAAGTCTGCCTTATTGAAAGGCTTGGCTTACAGTTGTGAGCACTCCAGAGGAGGCCACAGGACCAGGTAGGCCTGATCCCCAACCCTGGGGGTGAGAGTGGGCCCAATGCCGTGCCAAGGGAGGTGGTGCCAGGCTTGTTGTGGGGGGGAGGGGGGGTCTGATCCATGATCCCAGTGTTGGGGGGGCGGGGGTACAATCCCAGGGTGAGGTCTGATCCCTGGCCCCATTCCCGACCTTTGGGGAACCACTTTGTGTTGGGAGGAATTGTATGGGTGAGGGGGGTGGTTGATGTAGGGTGAGCCTAGAGCTGGGAGGAAGCAAACTGCTTCTCCTGTCCTACAAGGAGTTCTGCGAAGGTACTTGCCTTCTCCCTGAGGCCTTCCCCACCTCAGTGCAGATATCTGGTTTCCCGAGGCCCGGGAAACCCGGCCAACTCCCGTTAAACCTGCAAAGCGAGCTAAATCTGAAACTTCCAGTCTCATTAACATATTTAAAATGCAAACCTGCCTCTGGGCGCAAATTGGTTGCTCGCTTTTTGTCTCGCTTCACTTAAACCCGGATGTTGGCAGTTTGGAGCTGGATTCCCGACATGCATGGAATTTTAGCCAATTTACCCCACACACCTGCGCCCAGTACCATCCGCTCACCCATGTTAAAATTCGCAGCACATTAGACTTAAGTGGTCCATGCTGATGTTTATGCTGCATGCAACCTGTAATCCTAATCTCAAGCACCCATTCTGTTCCCATTTTCCTTTATTCCCATTTGCATCAACCACCTATCTCACCTCATCTTAAATGTTGAAATGGTCACCGCTTCAGTTACCCGGGTATACATTCTTTAGCATTACAGCCCTCTGCAAAAATGTTTCTCCTACTTCCTGTCCTAAATCTTTATATTTAGCCTTGTATTTATATCCCCTTGTTCTAGACCCCTCAATCACTGGAGCAATCTGTGTCTAACTACTCTGTCTCAGCCCTTCATAATGTCATATATTTCAAATCATCATGTAATTTACTCTGTTCTAGCAAAAGGCCTTTCTAATTTTTCAAGCTTTCTTCATATTCGTATTTCCTCATACCAAGCAGCATCTTAGTGAATCTGCTCCATACCCTCTCTAATGCTTCAACATTCTTCCTACAGTATGGAGCCCAAAACTGTATACTGTACTCTAACTTAGTCTTGCTAAGGTTTTATATAGATTCCCCATTACATTGCAATAACTTTATTCTACACCTCTTACCTATAAAGCCCAGTATTCTATTAGCTTTCTATGGTTTTGATCCATTTGAGGTGACGCTTTTAATATCTTGTAAATTCAAAATCCTCCCAAATTCCTGTATTCTTCTGCGTAAGCCAGCTCTTGTCCATTCAAAGTGTAATTATTACTTCTTTGAACCAAAAGGTACCCATCTTACATAAATTGTGTTGAATTCCTTCTAACACTGTTTCGGTCAGATCACCAACTTATCAATTTCTTCTTGCAGCTTCCTTTGATCTTCAAAATTACAAGCTACATCTCTTATTTTAGTATTGTCTGCAGATTTGGACACCGTTCCCTCCAGCCCTTTATCTAAATTATTGATAGTAAACAGTGAATAGAAGGAGTCCCAAAACAGAACACTGGGATACTGCTACCCACTTCCGAACATTCCGAGAAACTGCCCTACTCTCTGTTGCCTTCTTTTCAACCCGTCTTAAATCTATTTTTCTATAATTTGCTTAATTTCATATGCTTTAATCTTTTCTAGTAGTCTCTTTTATGGTACCTTCTCAAACGCCTGTGTATACAAAAGTATATGCATACCACATCCACAACTTTACCTTCATTTGTAGTATAGGAGAAGCTTTCGTACTGATGTTCTCCATCCTCCCGATGATACCACAAGCTGCTTCTCACCTCTCTTCTAAAACAACTGACCACCGTCTTGAAAATATTCCATGTTGGTATCAAGTATTAAATCCATTGAGAGGCAAATCAATCAAAAATTCTACTTTATATTGCTACAATTATGGGACCTAAAATGTGGCTTTATATAATTAGCAATAAAGCACATTTCAAAATCTTTGTTCCAGGTGGAAGGAAGGATAGCCTTCCTTGTGTGACAGGCTATAGATGTGGCCATGCTACAGTCTAGTTTCATCTAAAAATTACACTTGTCTCCTATGGGAATGGAGAGAAAAGCAGTTCTGATTAAGATGTTGTCATGTATAGTAACTGAGAACTGATGCATAAAAAATATCAAAACACCTATATAGTAAAATATGCATACTGCAAACATAAGATTGCAAAACAATAACAGCTTAATTATTAAAGAAAAACTTTCAATTTTGTAAATGTGCTTTTTTTCCTTATTTCCCCAACCTCCCACCTTTGTGGGTTAGTGCCTCAGGTCCACAACATCATCATATTAGGTGAGGAGTCGCAGATTTAAACCTAGGTATCATAGTTGAGATTCTGACACTGTGGAGGGGATTCTTAACTTACATCCAAAATGGAGTGGGGTGGGAGGTGCAGAATTGGTGGATTTGCCACTGCAGGATGTGCCAGCCTGCTCATGAATCAAGTTTGTCTTTGGGCTTCAGATAAATGCTGTTAGGTAGGTGTGGGTGCCAAATAGATGCACCACTGTAGCTTCCCAGCTGGGGGGAGGGTGGGAAATCAACCTGCTCCCATGCGGAGCCTGCTGGAGGTTGGGCTTTGGTGAGTGGTGAGGTGGGCTCATACATATCAATAGCAGGTTGGAGATTCTTTTTTTGGTCCCACAAATATAAAAATTGAAAATGATTTGGTCCGTGAAGAACTGCTGGTTAGGTCACTCAAGAATGTTACAATCAGGCAGAGCACAAGCCCACACCCATTTGCACCTGGATTTCACATTCACATTTTATGACACCCCTGTTTGCATATTGATGAATCCTAGCTGCAGTTCCAGTGGAGCATTCTGGTGATTGAAAGTCGCCAAGACAATATGGTGACCAGTGTATTTCCAGTCTAGATCAGACACACAAATCGCAATGTGAAATTTGAAGGCCTAGGGCTGAATTTTATACGCTCCCCGATGTTGGCGTTCGTGGCGGGGGGGCCTGGAAAGTCCTTCCGGGAGAGGCTCACCATGGCCTCGACGCCATGAAGGCTCTGCCGCATTTTACTGGCGGCAGCAAGGCCTCGGGGCGGCCCCCACACCCCGCCGCTTGGCAAAAACACCAACCTTGACCTGACGGCCATCCCACGCCAATATTCCGGCCAGTGGCCAGAACTCATGTGCCTTTGGATCTCCTTTCGCAGATCCGAGGCATGACACTGGTGGGGAGTGGGGAGGAGTGAAATTTTCAGGGCGGGAGATGGGAAGTGGGGAAAACTTCCAATGGCTGAGGAGATCGTGGGAAGGGATTGAAGGGCAAAGGTAATGAAGTTCGGGGGGGCAAGTTCGGATTGGGAAGAAAAGTTTTTTTAGTGAGATAGGCCCAAAAATAAAGTGTGTGGTCATTGTTGGTGGGCGGGGGGGGGGGGAGTGTGGGAGAGGGGCTTCCAGCTTTTATTTAATTTTTTTATCTCACTGTGAAATGAATTTGTCTTTAAAAATTTAAATTCAACTGAAGGGTTTGAAGCCCTTTAAAAATGGGGCTGCCGCCTGTGCAGTGGTGCCAGACGCTGTTGCTGGGAGCAGAGCACCCGGCCCCTCTATGTCACCGGGGGTGGGCGTTCCACCCCCTTCATGTTAATGAGCTGCTGCACGACATATGGCGGCGGCTCCGCAGCGCCCATTTCATGCGTGCATCGCGCACTTTCCCCTAATGTCCATTTTACAGGTGGCTCTGAGTTGAATTTCTCCTATGTTGCTATGAGATTGACTTTGATCTAGATGTTATTTCGTTATATAATGTTGTTACAGCTTGTGTTTCTGGGAGGTGATGAGTATAGATAGTCACATCTTGTGTAAACATCTGGCAGTTTTTCAGCATATTGGTGAAGGAGAAGAATCTCAAAATATTTTTGTCTTTCCTCTTAGATATGTTCCTGAAAACCAGCACGTTTATGAATTCAAAAAAGTCCCATGAGGTTGAGGTGATGTCTGAAGTCATCGCATGTTTTGCCAAATATTGCAATATCCAACAGGTGAGAGAGAACTTCCAACCATGAATTAGTTGAAGCATTCTCATAGTGTAGTCATAGTACAATTTCCAAGTCTGTTTAAAGAACCAATTTTCTGAAAGCAGTACAGTATCTCTTCAGTTACTAGTTTACATTCTTGTAGTCCAACACCTGTTGAATATGCCAAGAAAATGCAGGCCCTAATTCCTGGATACATTTCCTTTCATGGAGGCTCTTTCCATACATAGAGCATGAGATGGTGTAGCAGTAGTGCTGGTGGAAACAAGTATTTTCAGCTTCTGTAGAAATTAATATGCTATACCTTTCGGTGATGTTAGCAGTTAGCATCCAGCAAGCATGAAAATTTAGAACATGGTGCAAAGATGGCTGTATCATGGAATGGTAGATCAGTTCTGCAAACTCCCCAAAATTCATACTCAGTGGGGATGATTTTATCTCCTGTGTGGGAATGCAGTCAAGATACGAGGCAGTCTTTGCTGATTTTAATAGCTGTCCCTCATTAGCACGCTGCTTCCCAATCAAAAGTGGTGGGAAGGGGGCTGCTTTCATGTTAAAATCATGAAACGCGAAGGCTGCTGCTGATAGTGGTTGAAGGCTTTACTGAAGGTTTGATCATGTGACAGTTTGACCACATGATATGTGACCATGTGAAATTTGATTATGTGCTATTTGATCACATGACTTCTACAACATTGCAGCAGCTTATTCGGGAGCAGAGAGTGTGAGCGAGTGAGCAGCTGGGAAGGTCAGTTTCAGCTTAAACTTAATTTCCTTTTGTTTTCGGCGGAGACAGGGGGCTGCTGGGTAAGTAAAACCCTATATATTTGGGCCGTTTAAAATAACTTGCCTTTCATTGCAGCAGCTTATTCGGGAGCAGAGAGTGCGAGCGAGTGAGCAGCTGGGAAGGTCAGTTTCAGCTTAAACTTAATTTCCTTTTGTTTTCGGCGGACCAAGGGGCTGCTGGGTAAGTAAAACCCTATATATTTGGGCCGTTTCTGAACCCGAGACACTACACGGGTAGTGTCTCCCACCCGCCCTCCTCCTCTACCCAAAAAAAAAGGACTTGGTGGTGTGCAGATAAGGTAAGGCTTTTTCTACTTTGTTTTTTATCGTGTGATTGGTAAAAACTTTTCGTTCCTTTTTCATTTATCTAAGTTTCAGACGAAGTTAAGCTTAAGATTAAAAATGGCAGGAGATCTCAGACCCGTGTTATGCTCCTCTTGCTCAATGTGGGAGCTCAGGGACACGGCTGATGTCCCTGACTCCTTCACGTGCAGGAAGTGTGTCCAGCTGCAGCTCTTGTTAGACCACATGACGGCTCTGGAGCTGCGGATGGACTCACTTTGGAGCATCCGCGATGCTGAGGAGGTAGTGGATAGCACGTTTAGCGAATTGGTCACACCGCAGATTAGGATTGCTGAGGGAGAAAGGGAATGGGTGACCAAAAGGCAGAGAAAGAGCAGGAAGGCAGCGCAGGTGTCCCCTGCGGTCATCTCCCTCCACAACAGATAGACCGTTTTGGATACTGTTGAGGGAGATGGCTTACCAGGGGAAGGCAGCAGTAGCCAGGTTCATGGCACCGTGGCTGGCTCTGCTGTTCAGAAGGGCGGGAAAAAGAGTGGAAGGGCTATAGTCATAGGGAATTCGATTGTAAGGGGAGTAGATAGGCGGTTCTGTGGTCGAAAACGAGACTCCCAAATGGTATGTTGCCTCCCAGGTGCACGGGTCAGGGATGTTGCAGATCGACTGCAGAACATTCTGAAGGGGGAGGGTGAACAGCCAGTTGTCGTTGTGCACATAGGCACCAATGATATAGGTAAAAAATGGGATGAGGTCCTACAAGCAGAATTTAGGGAGTTAGGAGCCAAGTTAAAAAGTAGGACCTCAGAGGTAGTAATCTCAGGATTGCTACCAGTGCCACGTGATAGTCAGAGTAGAAATGAAAGAATAGTCAGGATGAATGCGTGGCTTGAGAGATGGTGCAGGAGGGAGGGGTTCAGATTTTTGGGACATTGGGACCGGTTCTGGGGGAGGTGGGACTAATGCAAATTGGATGGTCTATACCTGGGCCGGACTGGAACCAATGTCCTTGGGGGTGCTTTTGCTAACGCTGTTGGGGAGGGTTTAAACTAATGTGGCAGGGGGATGGGAACCAAATGAGGTCAGTGGAGAGTAAGGAGGTAGTAACTAAAGCCTGTAAGGAACTAGATAATGAAGTCAGCGTGACTAAGGGAAAGAGTAGGCAGGGAGCAGATGATGAAAGCAAAGGGACTGGTGGTCTGAGGTGCATTTGTTTTAATGCAAGAAGTGTAGTAGGTAAGGCAGATGAGCTTAGGGCTTGGATTAGTACCTGGGAGAATGATGTTATTGCTATTACTGAGACTTGGTTGAAGGATGGGCATGATTGGCAACTAAATATCCCAGGATACCGATGCTTCAGGCGGGATAGAGAGGGAGGTAAAAGGGGTGGAGGAGTTGCATTACTGGTCAAAGAGGATATCACAGCTGTGCTGAAGGAAGGCACTATGGAGGACTCGAGCTGTGAGGCAATATGGGCAGAACTCAGAAATAGGAAGGGTGCGGTAACAATGTTGGGGCTGTACTACAGGCCTCCCAACAGCGAGCGTGAGATAGAGGTACAAATATGTAAACAGATTATGGAAGGATGTAGGAGCAACAGGGTGGTGGTGATAGGAGATTTTAATTTTCCCAACATTGACTGGGATTCACTTAGTGTTAGAGGTCTAGATGGAGCAGAATTTGTAAGGAGCATCCAGGAGGGTTTTCTAGAGCAGTATGTAAATAGTCCAACTCGGGAAGGGGCCATACTGGACCTGGTGTTGGGGAATGAGCCCGGCCAGGTGGTTGAAGTTTCAGTAGGGGACTACTTTGGGAATAGTGATCACAATTCCGTAAGTTTTAGAATACTCATGGACAAAGACGAGAGTGTCCTAAAGGAAGAGTGCTAAATTGGGGGAAGGCCAACTATACCAAAATTCGGCAGGAGCTGGGGAATGTAGATTGGGAGCAGCTGTTTGAAGGTAAATCCACATTTGATATGTGGGAGGCTTTTAAAGAGAGGTTGATTAGCGTGCAGGAGAGACATGTTCCTGTGAAAATGAGGGATAGAAATGGCAAGATTAGGGAACCATGGATGACAGGTGAAATTGTGAGACTAGCTAAGAGGAAAAAAGAAGCATACATAAGGTCTAGGCGTCTGAAGAAAGACGAAGCTTTGAAAGAATATCGGGAATGTAGGCGCAATCTGAAACGAGGAATTAAGAGCGCTAAAAGGGGTCATGAAATATCTTTAGCAAACAGGGTTAAGGAAAATCCCAAAGCCTTTTATTCATATATAAGGAGCAAGAGGGTAACTAGAGAAAGGATTGGCCCACTCAAGGACAAAGGAGGAAGGTTATGCGTGGAGTCAGAGAAAATGGGTGAGATTCTAAACGAGTACTTTGCATCGGTATTCACCGAGGAGAGGGACATGACGGATGTCGAGGTTAGGGACAGATGTTTAATTACTCTCGGTCAAGTCGGCATAAGGAGGGAGGAAGTGTTGGGTATTCTAAAAGGCATTAAGGTGGACAAGTCCCCAGGTCCGGATGGGATCTATCCCAGGTTACTGTGGGAAGCGAGAGAGGAAATAGCTGGGGCCTTAACAGATGTCTTTGCAACATCCTTAAACACGGGTGAGGTCCCGGAGGACTGGAGAATTGCTAATGTTGTCCCCTTGTTTAAGAAGGGTAGCAGGGATTATCCAGGTAATTATAGACCGGTGAGCCTGACTTCAGTGGTAGGGAAGCTTCTACTGAGGGATAGGATCTATTCCCATTTGGAAGAAAATGGGCTTATCAGTGATAGGCAACATGGTTTTGTGCAGGAAAGGTCATGTCTTACCAACTTAATAGAATTCTTTGAGGAAGTGACAAAGTTGATTGATGAGGGAAGGGCTGTAGATGTCATATACATGGACTTCAGTAAGGCGTTTGATAAGGTTCCCCATGGTCGGCTGATGGAGAAAGTGAAGGCACATGGGGTCCAAGGTGTACTAGCTAGATGGATAAAGAACTGGCTGGGCAACAGGAGACAGAGAGTAGCAGTGGAAGGGAGTTTCTCAAAATGGAGACGTGTAACCAGTGGTGTTCTACAGGGATCCGTGCTGGGACCACTGTTGTTTGCGATATACATAAATGATTTGGAGGAAAGTATAGGTGGTCTGATTAGCAAGTTTGCAGACGACACTAAGATTGGTGGAGTAGCAGATAGTGAAGGGGACTGTCAGAGAATACAGCAGAATATAGATAGACTGAAGAGTTGGGCAGAGAAATGGCAGATGGAGTTCAATCAGGGCAAATGTGAGGTGATGCATTTTGGAAGATCCAATTCAAGAGTGAACTATACAGTAAATGGAAAAGTCCTGGGGAAAATTGATGTACAGAGAGATTTGGGTGTTCAGGTCCATTGTTCCCTGAAGGTGGCAACGCAGGTCAATAGAGTGGTCAAGAAGGCATACGGCATGCTTTCCTTCATCGGACGGGGTATTGAGTACAAGAGTTGGCAGGTCATGTTACAGTTGTATAGGACTTTGGTTCGGCCACATTTAGAATACTGCGTGCAGTTCTGGTCGCCACATTTCCAAAAGGATGTGGATGCTTTGGAGAGGGTGCAGAGGAGGTTCACCAGGATGTTGCTTGGTATGGAGGGCGCTAGCTATGAAGAGAGGTTGAGTAGATTAGGATTATTTTCATTAGAAAGACGGAGGTTGAGGGGGGACCTGATTGAGGTGTACAAAATCATGAGAGGTATAGACAGGTTGGATAGCAAGAAGCTTTTTCCCAGAGTGGGGGATTCAATTACTAGGGGACACGAGTTCAAAGTGAAAGGGGAAAAGTTTAGGGGGGATATGCGTGGAAAGTTCTTTACGCAGAGGGTGGTGGGTGCCTGGAACGCGTTGCCAGCGGAGGTGGTAGACGCGGGCACGATAGCGTCTTTTAAGATGTATCTAGACAGATACATGAATGGGCAGGAAGTAAAGAGATACAGACCCTTAGAAAATAGGCGACAGGTTTAGATAGAGGATCTGGATCGGCGTAGGCTTGGAGGGCCGAAGGGCCTGTTCCTGTGCTGTAATTTTCTTTGTTCTTTTTTTATTATTGTATTTACTTGATAAGGGTTGGGTCTCCTGCAGTTTAGTATTTTTCTTTGTGTGCTAGCAACTGTTGTACAACAGGTTTCAAGAACCAGCCAGCCACCTGTAAGCAGGTGAAGAGGGGAAACTGAGGGTGGGGGAAACTGTGGAACTCGCCATTTCAGAGAGACCTTATTTAAGAGACCCGAATGACACCAGGGCATGTCAGAATAATACATCAAGAGGTGACCTTGTTGCTGTCTGATTTACCATTCTAAGCAGTGCCCATAAAATCCAGAATATATAGTCCAAGTACTGATATTTGCTGGCCTGACCTGATAGGAGAGTTTAGTTTAGAGATACAGCACTGAAACAGGCCCTTCGGCCCACCGAGTCTGTGCCGACCATCAACCACCCATTTATACTAATCCTACACTAATCCCATATTCCTACCACATCCCCACCTGTCCCTATATTTCCCTGCCACCTACCTATACTAGGGGAAATTTATAATGGCCAATTAACCTATCAACCTGCAAGTCTTTGGCATGTGGGAGGAAACCGGAGCACCCGGAGGAAACCCACGCAGACACAGGGAGAACTTGCAAACTTCACACAGGCAGTACCCAGAATTGAACCCGGGTCACTGGAGCTGTGAGGCTGCGGTGCTAACCACTGTGCCACTGTGCCGCCCGTTTAGAGAGCAGAACCTGATGTTTAAATCTCAGTGAATGAATCCACACATGGCAGCCTGCTTTTGTTCTGCCTCCAATTACAGTAATATAACAATAACATTGCTTTAGTGTGAATCAGCTGTACAAGTCCCATAAACACAGCAAGGATTTGAAGCTATGAGTCACACCAAAACTCCCAATTGCTGAGATGGGATTATTGATACCCACCATTCCTGACTCTCCAGGCCCCTCCCAACCATACTGGCTCTCTGTGGGTGACGTTACAGAGTAGGGGAGCACTGTGGAGGGAAATTTAAAGAACTGTGCTATTGATCTATAGTTGGTGTTTGTTCCAATCCAAAATAACATCAGAAAGTATAGAAATATCCCAAAGCATGTAACAGTTGGAGCCAAGCGGGCATATGCTGATGGTTGCAGCAAGAAGGTATGCGCTTGTATGGAACAGAGACTGGAGTTGATTAAGCAGAATGATGTGAGACCCCTTTATTGCACCAGAAAATCCCACAGTGTGTGTATTTGAAACAGTTTTGTTTTGGTTTGCTGAGTTCAGAGGTTACTTGTAAGAAGTGTGACTTAGGAGGTAATGGCCATTATCCGGAGACTTGGGACATTTTAGGGAATGTATGGTATATGACTGACTTAAAACAACCTGAACCTTAACGTGCTAGCTACACTTATTGGCCGGGATTGTATCCAGGCGATGGGTGGGGGTCTCAGCCACTGGCAAAAGCGCCAGTGAGAGCCGCGCATTTCCTCCTCCGGGGAAGGCCCGCTGCATTACATACCAATTAGCCTCTTAAGTGAACAGCAGTGGGCCTTCCCTGGGGTTAAGGACCCTGGTAATGGAAGTCTTGCCTGCTGAAAGCTGCGGGGATATCAGAGGCTGGCAGCTCTTTTACTGAACAGCGCCACTGCAGAGATGGTGGCTGCTGCTGGTACTGGACTCACTGGTAGCTGTGGGACCTCGGCCATAGATGAGTCAGGCGGGAGGGGTTTCATGGGGTGGGGGTTGCAGCGGAGGGAGTTGTCGGGGGGTTGGCAGCAAGCTCAGTGGGTTGGCTGTCAGCGAGCCTCCCTCTTCCTGATGTCGGATCCCTCGATCAGGCACTAGGTGCCTTTTAATGAGGGATCCTCCCCAACCATCCACCCCCCCACACCACCCTCCCCGGAGCTGGCAAAGACCCGCACAGTTTTGTTTGGCGGGCTCCCTCTGCGGCGACAGGCCCACTCGATGCTGGACTAATACCAGTGGAGATGTGATGAGGCCCTTAATTGGACATTAATTGCACACTTAAGGGCCTCAACTTAATTGGGGTGGAGGCGGGAAGGTGGCGGACGCACCCCCCCCCTCCCCCCCCACCACCACTATCCCACCTAATTAAATGCTCTCCCCACCTCCAAACCTGCCGTGGGAAGAACACAAAATCCCCTCATTTTGTGTAATACCTCATGCATGTCTGAAATTCTAAGGTGTGCAATTATATAAGTGATCTTTAAAAATGCCTGTTCATTTCGGATGACCAGCGTAACAGTATATTTATGAATCTCACTGGGGCATTTTACATAAGAATAGGTTTTCTGCTCGTTCCCTTTGAATAATGCATAGGAAAAGAAAGCCCTTTTTTTTGATTGAAGTGAATTTAATTTAATTTACAAAATTCATTTTTATGTCTACTCAATCTGTGGATGAAAGTTGACTAATAGATTGACTAAAGTTTCAGTTAATACTTGTTTTAAATAAATATTAGCTGATCCCAAGTTGCTAATTTTGAAAGATGAAGTGCAAAATGAAGAAATTGAGTGTTGCAGTAGATTAGCACGTAACTCGTGTCTCAGTGGGATTGAACTGTCCCCTGTGTCAGCTATGAAGATTCTTACATAAAATGTATCGACAGTATAGACAGAACTTGGTACAAACTGTGGCTCTTAATTAAAGAATACTCAAAGGTATCTAGTGGAAATGTCAGTGGTGCCATAAGAGTGTCTCTTCAGACTTTAATTAAGGCACATGGGGCAGCGTCACCCTTAATCAGACAATGTTGAATTTCATTCTAACAATAGGTGGGAAGAGTAAAAAGAAGTTCTGTTCCGTAGCACTGATATCACTCAAATTAAGCAGCATACAATTCACCAAAAAATTACTATTAACAAAAAAATCTGTAAAACTAAATTAACTTTGAAACCTATATTAAAGGTCACCAAATTAAATCTGATGTATACTAGTAAATGACCAAATATATTCCTGTACATTTTTTAAAAATCATGAAGAATTGAGACAGTATATCTTGGCTCCAGATGTTTCCAATATGAATATTTTTCAAATCTCAAAATCTCCAGATGTGGCCTCATCAGTGATATCTTAACCATTTGCTAATATGCAACGTGTACTATCCATTTAAGAAAATGTTGTCTCTAATATCATTTGACAGTATTAGTTATAAATTTGGCTGCAGCACTGTTGATGTTATCATATTGTATCTCCAAAGGAACAGTATAAGCACTGAGAAACATATGGAGATTAAGGCTCAGCTCAAATATGTGAATGTGTAGATGCTTTCCCTAAAGCCAAAATAAAATGTTGATGAAATTTTTTGACGCAGCGGGTAGTCAATTTCTGCTCCGTTTTTGAAGAGATATAACAAGTAGATAGATTACAAGATGTACCTCCCACGGGTGGGAAATTAGAGTGAGTCGCCACAGTCCAGTCTTGTAATCAGCTCAAGACTGACATTGATCAAGGGTGAATGATTCCTGTCTACCAGAAAATTATGCGTAACATGGGGAGGTCAACGGGAGTAGGAGGAAACAAATAATGAATGTGTAGCCAGGATGCCATTTCTAAAAGGCCAGTGGTGAATGTATTATCATGATTCTGTACAATGGAGGTTTGTCACAGGAGACAGATTTTTTTTTCTCTTTAATCAATTGGTTTGTTCCAAGGGGTTACCCATCAGATAAATCAGTGTGAGACATAATTTGAAATATAAACACTATTTTATGTCATCTTTTTCTTGTTCGAGTGTAAAGTCATCAACTATTAATGCACATTTTGATATAATGCCTATCCTAATGTAATATTTTGTGAAAAGAATTTTGATTCTGAGTGGGAAATTTTATGGGCCCTGCACGAGCGGCATTTGTGGCGGGCAAGGTTATTTAATTAGACGTGAGCTGATATTATGATTTCCCGACGGCGAGTTTTCTTCATGAGATTCAGTCAGCGACATGTTAGTGGCTTTCCAGGGTTCACCCCATCCTGTAGTGTGTTCCAGCTTTCCATACATTTGCTTCGCATGAATACTCATTACCCTATAGTTATTTCAAATTAAGTCCTACCAGCCACATTCAGTCAGTGGTGCACGGGAATCTCATGGCACCCGCTTCACGTTGGTTTAAAGGTGTCGTGCACCAGTCGGCTTTGTGCAGTCTGAGGTCAGTGGTTTTATTTCTTGAACTCTTTGGAACAAGGAAGGCCAACATTGGAATAGATGTTTAGCTCCAGGCTCGGGACCAGCAAGGGCCATTCTCTTGCGGTGATGGCAGGAAAGGCATTGGGCGGGGTACATGGTGGGATACGGGTGGGTGGAGGTGTGGGGGAGGTTATGGTATAGCGTTCAGAGTGTGTACTAGGTGTTTTCTTTGCTGCTGTTGGGTGGGGGAGTGGTAGCGATGGAGCGATGCGTTAAGAAAAGCTGGAATTTGGTGCTGGGGTGGGAGAGAAAAAATAAAGGATGAGGTAGGGTGATAAGTAAAAATGATTCAAGCTATATTAATCTTAAATTTGTGCAAAGGAAAAGACAGCGTGAAGGCTGGTCAGCATCATGCTTGCAATATGAAAATGCTTTGTAGCCCTGTCGCTAATGCTGCTTTGCAGAGTGACGGCGGGTTCCACCAATGGAATACTGTCCCCGCTGCATGATCATGCTTGTCTCCCGTGCCCGCTGCCAGAACATAATTTTAAATATGTGACTGCGTGGGAACCGGCAAAAACGGCAGAAGTGGAAGTGCGGCCAACTTCCAATTCTGCCATCGGAAACGCTGTGAGAAGCATAAAATACTGCCCTGAGTTTCAAAGTGATAGCTCACATATACAAGGCATTGATAGACTGAAGCTTTGGGAGGCTGTTTATATGATATAATCAAACATAGACTTTAAGCCTTAGCGCATTTTCTATGTTGATCCTTCCAAATTATTTATCTTCCATAACCTTTGATGTTTTTTGACTTTTTTCATAGCCTATTTCAAAATCAGGAAATATTCTATCTTTAACTATACTGTACAAGCACTTAATGGCCTTTCTCTGCCATTTAACAAAGATACTAATCGATTTATTTTAACTAGATCATGCCTCCATTAAAATAGCGAGAGAAGCATTTGGTACAAGTATGTTAAACAGCCATATGATAGCATCAGTAGCAGTAATTTTTACCTATATGTGAAGGATGGTAGTTTTAATTGCCCCCCCCTCCCGCGCCACTCTCATATGTAGCTCTCTGTCTGATAATTCTGCACAATTATTACTTAATATTTAAATTTTTTCCCAGTTGGTGTCCCTGATTTGTCACTCCCTTCGTTACCTTCTCTGTTCACCTGTTTCTCATTCACTTTACCTGCATCTTGCACCATCCGTCTTTTTAGCAAACTCTTCCTCTGCGCCTTTCTAATGTCTCTCTGCTTTATGATCTCATTTCCTTTTTCTCACAATTTCCTTGACTTTACCAGTAACACTTGGAATGTTAGCCTACTTTTTTTTGCTCAAGTCTCTGGAGTGGGACTTGAACCCACAACTTTCCGACTCAGAGGAGAAAGTGCTACCAGCAGAGCCGCAGCTGACACTCCAGTATAGTACTGAGCGAGTGCTGCGCTGTCAGAGGTGCCGTTATTCAGATGAGATGTTAAACCAAGGCCCCATCCGCTCTCTCAACTGGATGCAAAAGATTCCATAGCACTGTTTCAAAGAAGAGCAAGGAAGATACCTCACTCAACGTCACTAAAGAAAAGATTATCTGGACATTATCACATTACTATTTGTGGAAACTTATTGGTGCACAAGTTGGCTGCTGCATTTCCTACATTATAGTAATGACTACACTTCAAATGTACTGCATTGGCTGGAAAACATCCTGAAGTCGTGAAAGGCGCTATATAAGTAAATATTTTTTTCCCATTGAGGGTGATTCAGTGCTGATACCTGCTTCAAGTGGGAGTGAAGTGAATGGTGCACTTCAGGTGCACCCATTCAAGCACTGGACTCTCCTCGCTCTGTCGCAAGAAATGAAGCAACGTTTTGAATATCTAACTGCATTTATCCATTTCAGTACTATTCTCATTCATTACATTATTGTGCACTTGCAGAAAATCAGTATATATGAATGCACTGATGTAACATGTTGTGCAAATTATGTGGCATTGTGCACACCTCGAGCCTCCACAGTCCCTGTATCTACCCGGTGTTTCATTCTAAGTAAGTTCTTATACATCATCAATTCCTTCATGTTGTAGGATACGCCATCTGTTCTACACTGTGCCTCCTGTTAGTTGTCAGTTTTATGATAAAGGGACAGTGTGATACGTGGAAATTTCTCCTTGCTGTATATTTACATTCATCTTTTGCACCTACACATCCCCATAACTTTGTTACTACATTCTAAATTATATTAGTTTTTTCCCATTTTTCATTTAGAGGAAAATTTAGTCCCTGGGCTCAAGAAGTTAATTAAGAATGTGAAACAGGACGTGAGGGATAAAGAAAGCACATAGAGGGAACAAGAACTGGGAGAAGCCAGAAAAAGGAGAGAGAAATAGGGAGGTTGTAAGCCATTTTAAGCTGAAGCCAGAAATAAAAGTTTCATAGCCCAGGTACTTTGCAGCTGGGAGATTCTGTAAGGCTGGAGTGTTCTTTGACAGACTTCATTGTTAGTGTTTAAACTCAACTTCTGTCAAACCACGTAGTCTGGAAACATCAATGTACATTGGTAAATCAGTGAATTATTAACTCTCTGGGCTGGATTTTTCCAGCAGCAGCAAGCTTCAGAAACAGCGGTGCGCATGTGTGAGATCTTCTCAAATAGCGCGGCAGCTCATTTGCATGGCTGGGGCAGTCCGCCCACCCCCGATGACGTGGAGTGGGCGGGTGTCCGGCACCACTGCGCAGGCACTGGCGCCATTTTTAAAAGGCTTCCAGCCCTTCTGTTTAATTTAAATTCTTAAAGGTAAAGGAGAGATAAAAATTAAAGTGCAAAATTGAATAAAAGTTTCAATCCCCTCTCCCATCAATGACTAAACAATTTATTCATTGCCCTCTCCCCCCCCCCCGCCAAAAAATTACCTCGCAATTCCGACTTCCTCCCCCCCCCACAAAGTTTATAACCTTTTACCTTCAACAGCTTCCCACCATCCCCTCCACCAATCGCAATAGTTTTCCCCACTTCCCCCCCCCCCCCCACTGAAAAATTAGCTGCTCCCTGCTCCCAACCAGTGTTCCGCCGCGGATCTCCAAACAGAGATCCAAAGGCGCGGGAGTTCCGACAACCGGAAGGAATATCGCAGTGGGACGGCTGGAGCGACGAGGTAAGTATTTATTCATTAATTTAGATAGACTACATATTTTAATGATGTTCCCATCACTGAGCAGCGGGGGGGGCCACCACGAGGCCTCGCTGCCGCTGGTAATGTGGGGCGGGGCCTTCCTGGCATCGAGGCCCTCCTAGCATCAAGGCCCGTAGCGGGCCTCTTCCAGAGGTATTTTCTGGGCACCCCTGCCACGACCCCCGACATCAGCGGGGCCAGTAAGATTCAGCCCTCTGTGAGATGACTTTTGTGAAAGTTGCCAGTTCTTGTTTGACAATTTAAACACACTAATGTCAGATCTTGTGCTTTGCTGGTTTACAACATGGTGTCAAAAACTGTCATGGTAGACTGGCTTTAAACAAAACTAATCTCACACAATGACCCATTGTATTCCTTGAGATACTCTTGAACAGAAAATAATTTGATCCACAGACATTATAGTCAGAAAACAACTTTTTAAATTAATGCCCAATCTTTCAAATAAATCTTGTAATATTTATCTAACTGTTGCCTGCCTTAAAGAAAATGGTACCAATACCCTAGAAATGATAAATGTAGAAGAATGGAAGCAATGACATAAGCCTGCATGGTTTCATTATGTGGATATAAGATTCAAGATCCTGATTGTTTGATGGCAATGATGTACAATATTTCTGTTGATACTGATCTTTACTTTAACTCCAGTTAATTTTAGCCTGATGCAAGATTGTTCTTCATAATCTAAGGTCTTCCACCTCTTTCCTGCACCGCCCACAGGCTCTATATTTCTGCACAGTATCCCAAGTATAAATCCAAATGTACAACACACTTTTAACCTTTACAGCAGTGTTCTTTTGTTCACTGTTTCTGAATTGAGTTGCAAATACATGGATCGTGCTAGAGTGCAGTTTCAGAAGTTTATAGCAACAGACTATATTTAGCAGTGGCAGTTGACAACCAAAAATTTGATCTGTTAACATGACAGAAATACAGATCTCTGGCGGATGAGTAAAGCATTCATATGTGTTTAACTCATGGCATAATTTCAGGACCCTTATTTTTAGCTGCATACGTTCTTCTCTCCATCATCAATTGTCTATTTGTAGCTATTTACGCTTGCTCACTGTAGTCACTGGAACGGAATATCAGGTGCTGCATATAACAGATGGCCAATCCAATATCATCCAGTTTACGCCACCACCTGAGACAAATTTCTGCCCGTTTTACTTTGAAGTACGTCTTGTGACATACATTTTTCATAGAGTCATACAGCACTGAAACAAGCCCTTTGGCCCACTGAGTCTGTACCAACCATCAACCACCCATTTAAACTAGTCCTAAATTAATCCCATATTCCCTACCACCTACCTACACTAGGGGCAATTTACAATAGCCAATTACCTATCACCCTGCAAGTCTTTGGCTGTGGGAGGAAACTGGAGCGTCCGGCAGAAACTCACGCGGTCACAGGGAGAACTTGCAAACTCCGCACAGGCAGTACCCAGAACCGAACCCGGGTCGCTGGAGCTGTGAGGCTGCAGTGCTAACCACTGTGCCACCCATGTACTATTGATGTGAGCTAGACACAAGACTTGTTTACATAAAGGATGGAGTCCCTATCTCCATAACTTCCTCCAATTCCAGCTTATTGTGCATCCCTAATTTACTTCTTTGACTCAGCTTTTGGTCAGCAGTTCTAATATCTTTTTATGTGGCTCAGTGTCAAGTTTTTCTTATGCCTCTGTGAAGTGCCTTGGGCCATTTTACTATGTTAAAGGCGCTATATAAATGCAAGTTGTTGTTGTCCTTTTCTGAAAAATAACATACGTATGCTTTATTTTTGTTTTGTTTTAATGAGTCAGTTTCCTGATTTCTATCCCAAACAATGCACCCAGTACAACAGGTGAGAGGGTGACCAGTCCTCAAGTTTATGCCAATGTCATTCTGGAAACTAGTCTGTCTGAGACTGACAACATCCTGGTGATCACTTTTTCACCATTTTCATTCCTTCCCTTCGTCTTGCCTTCCTATTGCTTACACCACTAACTCAAATTAATGCTCACCATGCATTGGCATCAAACATATAATTTAATACAATGTGCTTCTTTATTTTCAGTTATCTGAAAAATATTCATTTATTTGTAGGGATTAAAATTCCAGTTCAGATTAAGGGAAGTTTAATATTGTGAAATGGGGTAGGGTGGGTATTATGGGATTACTTTTAGAGTAAGGGTTTTCCTTTCTTTATGGAATACTCATAAGTCAGCAAAGTGTGGTGGTTTTGAGTACTTACAGCATTTAATATTTAACCCCCTGCTGCAGGAGATTATCACATTTTCTTGAGATCCACTTGTCTGTCATTAACCTCATTTCGCATGTTCTTACCTTGTCGTCGATAAATTTAATTGTCAAAGTCATTTTTATTGGACGGAGCTGCAGCTGATTTCGTTCTAAGAAAGTATCCAACCAGTTGCCAAAGAGGAAGCAAGTGTGGAAAGTTCCTGCTGTGAACATTTGTGAGGGAAGCTTTTTATGCTGCTGTTTGTCATTTTTTAGAATTTGTAGGTTTTCATCACTCATGAGAGTCAAAACAACATTCCATGGCACTCCATTAAGTACCTTCTATAAAGCACACATTTTATTTCCCAGTAATCTCTCTCCCTCTACCCCCACCTCCCGCTTCATGATATTATACTACCAGTCATGTGGTGCCACACAGCTTCACATCTGACATCCCAGTTGACTTGGTTACATTTACTTACCATTCTGTGTCAGCCACTTTCCATGCACTCTTTGAAAAAAAAAGCTGAGAACTTTTTGTCAATACTTTTCAATATGTTATATAAAAATGAACACAATATAAGGCAGTAATTCAATATCCGAGGCTCTGCTGAAAATCAGAACCGCTCAAACTTTGCCCTTGCGGTTTATGATGTGATTAGAACTGCTTGATTGAATTACTGCCTTGTAACTGTGTTACATGCAGTGAAATAAAACCTGATATCACTGCAGTACAAATCATATAGTATGATGGAACTGTAGTTCAATTTCAGCTTAACTACCTTCAATTTTCAGCTTGTTTTTGCCTGTATGTTCCACACCTGTCTTCACTACTGCCATTTTTACCTCACAAAATTTCATAATATAAAAAAAAGTCATGTACCATTTCTGACGATGGGACCTGGCACTTGAGTAGCTTTAGGATGTTGGTATGAGTAGGAATTACATATTAGGGATATAATGCTACATACTGAGCTTTTTAATGCAGTGCGTAGTCACCATAAGTAGTCACACTCTGCAAATGAACATAATTGATTCTAGTTCTTTCGAATAGTTTCTAAATGTTTTCTGCATTGCTCATTGGCCTATTGAATTTCCTCCTCGTCCTCTCCCTCTCTTTGGCAGTACAGAAAATCACCCGAGCTATGTGGGGATAGTCTTCAGGTACAGGGTATGAGCGTTTCACGTTTCCATATATCCAAAGTCGGATCGGTGTCATAAGAGTGGCAGTACCTTTGTGCACGGATGCCTAATGTTCTCTAATGTGTGCTCTCAACCTTCTGTATGTTCTTTTCCATCATTAATTCTTTGAATAAAGATTTTAAATGAAAAGACATTCAGGGAGGGATGCTCTTGTCATGCTTCAGTGTTTTAATTTGTTCATGTATAGAATAAATTTGATATCACACAGTTCCCATACGTAAGGCACTTTATACATACAAGTTTACTCATTCTCCTCAAGTATGCATTCTGTTTATTTTGTGTATAGAGACATATATCCAAACTGGTTTAAAATTAATTCAAATACACATTTTCATTGTATTAAGGCAACTGAACAGGGAATACCCTGACCATTATGCGATAACATTTTGCACAAACAATCTCTATTTTGAATCTTATAACACAAATGAAATTGGAGTCATGGATTCAAACCATCAAACTGCAGCAGTATACTCAAAGATGGCTGTGCTATATACAAGAACAAATAGTTTAATATACGTTACTCTGATAATGTAATATTCTCAGCCACCTATTACCAAAACAATAATGAAGAAACATTTAAAATGAAAAATACTCTGCCAGCTGGCGTAGCTAAAATTATCCCCCGTATTTATTTGGGCTGTGTTTGCTGACAACGCAACCACTAAGTGGCGCAGTACTAGCACATGTGCAAATGCAGCCTATTCCACTGAAACGTCATTGTCTGCGACGTTCAGGCAGCTGCCAGGATTAAAGATGGCACTGCTCAATTTATCACAGAAAAACAACTTCAACCCAAAAGTCCTCTCAAAGGTTGCCATTGTCGATTTCATCCCACCCCCAACAGTCCCCTGTTCCCTCCTGCGCGTGCGGCAGTTGTATAGTACTTAGTCATCTTAATTCACCTAAAGTGAATTACTTTAGGAGCAGTGACTCGTTTCATAAGCAAATATGGCAGCACACAATGGACATTTTTTTGGCAAAGTGATTCTTGACAACGCAGCCGTCAGCTGACATCATCAGACTGTGCCAATCTGTGCACATGATTGGCTCCTACTCTCTGCGTATGCACTGTGTTCTGCACTGTTAGGACTGGTTGGCGCATGCACAGATTATGTCATCAAGTAACACGGACAGAGAGCAGGAATTGGGGGTGGAGGGGCATGGGGAGAGGGATTGGAGAGAGTGGGGGTGGGGGGATTGGAGAGAGCGGGGCCGAAGACCTTGGTGGTGGTGGGTGTGCTCTCCTCCCCCCCCCCGAGGCCCACTCGGTCTCTCCCTCCACTGCCCCCTCACTATTTCCCTCCCCCTCTCCCTCCGGCCATTGTGTGCTGCCATTTATTTTATTTATTTATTTAGAGATATAGCACTGAAACAGGCCCTTCGGCCCACCAAGTCTGTGCCGACCAACAACCACCCATTTATACTAATCCTACATTACCTGAGCTGCAGGCTTCATCTCCTTCTGAGCTGGAGGCCTCCTATTGGCCCAACAGCTTCGAGAGCCAGCCTGCTGT
The DNA here is from genome assembly GCF_036365525.1 of Heterodontus francisci. Classification (NCBI taxonomy): domain Eukaryota; kingdom Metazoa; phylum Chordata; class Chondrichthyes; order Heterodontiformes; family Heterodontidae; genus Heterodontus; species Heterodontus francisci. The sequence continues at coordinate 28,057,774 of NC_090388.1, read as the reverse complement.
CCTTAATTGGACAGCGAGCCCGCCCACTGGCCACTAATTGGCCAATTCAGCGAAAATCATTGCCAGGTGACTTTCCCACACATTGCAGGGTTGTGACCTCTATTTGACTTTGACGTTGGGGTCCTGACCCAAAAGGCAAAATCCTGCCCTATGAGTCAGCTCAGTGTTTGGAAAGGGCTAAGTATCGCTCCAGTGTTGATAATGTTCAGTTTACTTCTGCAGCAGTCCGAGGGATGACATTGTATAGCACCAACTGCTTTGTCTCATTTCCAGCATGATGTATCCAACATAAAGTTATTGCTCCAGACAAGAATGAAGTACAGTTAATATAACATTTTTATGTATTTCCAGTTTTCACAATTTGAGTGTAATGCTCCACATTTCAAGCCCTGGTTACAGTATTCCCTTGTGCCCAATATGGAGAACAATAAGAAAGGAATTACATTAAAAGAAAACATGAAAATGTTATTCAGCTATGAGTACATGTTTGGATTGCAATTGAAAACTGTTTACCTCGGGGTATTATAAATTTGATTGATATTGTTGTAAATTACAATAATGAGATTGAACCTTTTGTTTTGATTTCCCCTAGGTAATTGATATAGGATCAGGAAAGGGCTATTTGAGTTCTTATTTGTCTATGCAATATGGCCTAAATGTGTATGGCATCGATTCTTCCAGCACCAACACCAGTGGGGCAAATGAGAGGAACAGAAAATTAAAAAGGTACTGGAAAGTTTATCAACGGCAAACAAAGCATCTGAACCAAGACTCTGCACCAGAAGATCCAGAGGAGAAGCAAATGAGTAGTGTGGAGAGTTTTAAGGAAATCGGGGAACAGATTGGCCATGGTGGGGACCAAGAGAGTAGTCCTCAAACTCTGTCCGGCTGTGTACAGCCACCTGTACAGACTCCTATTTCTGCTATTTTCTTAGAGGCAGAGACAAATGAGAGAAAGGATAGAGATGCGTCTGCACATATCATGGGACCAATTGAAAATGAAAATGACACTGAGAATCTGTTTCTGGAACTTATGTCAACTGACGCCGTGGAAATGAGTTCACTTTCGAGGCAAAAGAAAGATCTGGATGAAAAAGAGAAAGAGAGAAGGAAAACTGTAAGCTTAGAGGCCAAAGCAAAGCGAATTAAAGAAGCCAATCTGTATTCGCCATTAACACTGCATGTTAGTTCCACAACAGAACTCCAAGACATAATTTCTGACATAAAGGTTAGACATCCTTAAGTAAAGTACAATGTCATAAGATGTATATTAAGTTAAAATTGTGTGGGTCAGTACATTGTCCTTTTGCCTTTGGAACCAGTTTACATTCAGGCTAGGATGATGGCTTGAAAGTCACCTCTTTCAGCTAAAGCTGTCTCTCATGAAGAAGTGAACGGTGGGGGGGCGGGGGTGGGCACAGTGTGTGTGTGTAGCCACAGCATAGAACTGCCCCTAACTTGGTGCAAATTGGCACTATATTGACTATCAGCGAGCACATATGATGGCTGGTGTGGGAGATAGAAAAATTCATACAGCTACAATCAGAAGATACTCTTCCAAGATTTGAAAGTTGAAATTAAAACACATTGTTGGGTTGTGAAAAGTGAGCTAGGCCTGCATGCAGTTTTACTGTACTTGATTTGGGAATGCAATATAGAGACCCTTGGTTGAGATTTTATCTGGGCAACGGGGGGGGTCTCGACCTCAGGTAAAAGCATCGGCGAGGACCCCTTCTGTGGGAGGTCTGCTGAATCAAGTGTCAATTAGGCATATTACTTGACAGTGGTAGCCCTTCCATGGGATCAAAGACCCCAGCGACAGAAGCCCCACCCTCTGAGCTGCTGGCCAAGCAGAGGCTGGCAGCTCTTTAACTGAGCAGCACCACCACAGAAGAGGTGGCTGCTGCTGGTGGTGGAGCAGCCACCCAAGGCCTAGGAGTAGTGCTGAACCCAGGCCACAGTTACATCAGGGTGAGAAGGGTCTTGCAGGGTGGGGGGTCACGGGGCACGGTTGTGTGTTTAGGGGGTCAGCAGCAAGGGCGGGGGGTGGCTATCAGCAGGCACTGTGCCTTTTAACTTAGGGACTCCCACCCCTACTGAAGCAGCCAAGCAACTCGCACGGCTTTTGTTGTGGTGCTTCCCGTGCGGCGAGAGGTCCGCCTTCCGCTAGGCTAATTGCGGCAGCAGGATGTGGCCCTTAATTGGGCATTAATTGCCCACGTGAGGGCCTCATTGGTGGGCGGGGCAGGAAGACCTTTCACAGGCCTTTCCACCCCAAACTTAATTTCAGTGGAGGCAGGAAGTTAGTGGGGGTCCACCCGATTATATGCCCTCCCCACTTCCAAACCCACTGTAGGGGAGAGATACAATTTCCTCTGTTGGATAGCAAATGTAGAAAATAAGATTTCCATTCCTTAGCACGGACATCCCTCAAATTGATGAGCTCCAAAAGTATGAAAATAGACATGATGTGTTGTCTGTTTTATAAGTTTTTAAGGCACTGAAGTTAACTAACAGTTATATATATTGTACTATTTCAAAAGGAGAAATATTCTTGCATAATGGGCTATTTTATGCATCATATTGTGACAGCCACAAGGTGGCAGGCACTCTGCTTGCTTTTTTTACAACTATAAGCAGCTGCAGAACCATTTATGTACAATTTTTTGGAGTTAATTTGAAATAATTCATTTCATGAAAATTGAGATTTTTAACAGCTGTTCTACTGCAACTAAAAGGCAATAATTTAGTTGTTTTTCATTCATTGAAACATTACCAAAATTAGAATGAGTGGTATATCACATCATTCCCACTCACTGCAATATAAAATATGGTTGAAATCAGTCTGATTAGATCAGACCTTGGTAGAAACAAACAGAGTTCCTACTTCAGTCCAATGACTCATAAAGAGTACAATGAAAAGTATAAATAAGAAAGAACATTTGGCCCATTTAAACTTATCCTTCCATGGAAGCCAATGTTCTTCCCATCTCACCATCTTAACTGCCTCTTAAATGATTTCAGGGTTGTTACCTGCTGGAAAATGCTCTTGGTAGAAAGTGACCGGGTAGGATGAGATACTAGAAGGACCTATTGAACTGTAACTAGCGCATGAGGTTTGTTAAAATTAGAAATATTATTTTATCTATGGCACATAAGAATCAGCCTGCAGGGGGCTGCTCTGCAGCAGGTGCTCCAGGCCATTTCTGTTAAGTATGATTTGTCATATTACTGTAACAAGGACTTTTACTGCTTACTTTCCAGGATTCTATGATGGTCGGTCTGCACACCTGTGGTGATCTTGCCTCAGATACCTTGCGCATTTTCATCACTAAACCAGAGCTCAAAGCTGTTTGCAGCGTGGGCTGTTGCTACCATCTTCTCTCAGAGGAGTTTGAATTATCGGATGACAGCAAAGGTAAGGAAAGGTCTGCCAAATAAAATAGGGGGTGTGATTTGTCAGTAGACTGCTGTAAGCTGAAACTGCTGAACAAATGAACACACGCAAGTGTACTATAGGAGTTTGATTACTAGTGCTGGTGGCAGCAATAGAAGGCATTGTGCATTGTGTGAAGAAAATAATAAAAGCATGATTACAAAAAAACCTTGAGGTGTAAAAAAAACTAATGGATATATTTTATTTCCTTGGAATAAAAATGTTTATTTAATTGAAACTATATGCATTTGCCTTTTGCTGAGGGATGAGGCCAGGAAAGGATGTAAACATGAGGATGGGAGTTTAAAATTGAGGCATTGGACTAGGGGACAATTTGACAGCATGGAAAAGGGTGGTGGTTGCACTGGATAGGATACAGGTAGCAGAGATTTTGATGAGCTGAAACTTACGGAGGGTGGAGGCTGGCCAAGGGAGCATTGATAAGTTGAGTTTGGAAGTGACAAAAGCAGGGACAAGGGTTTCAGCAGCAGATGGGCTAAGTTAAGTGTGGAGATGGACAATGTTACAGATGTGTAAGTAAGAAGTAGTGTGGGGAGGAGATGGTGTCAGGTGTTCAATGTGGCGTAGATTAGGATGCTGAAACTAACTAGTTTTATGCAGCCTGAGATAGTGGCTGTGGAAAGAGATGGAATAATTGACAAGAGGCCAAAGTTTGTGGTGGGTGCTGAAGACAGTGACTACAGTTTCCCGATACCTAGCTGAAGGAAATTGCAGCTCATCCAATATTGGATATTCGACAATCAGTCTAACAACACAGATGCAGTTGAGGAGTCGAAAGAGGTGGAGGAGAGATAGATCTGGGTATCTTGGTGTACTTGAATAAGTCGAAATTTCTTCCAGCCAAATGTTGATGAAACCAGAGTGGCAAAGTTTAAAAGAGCGGGGCCGGTGAGGGAACAAGCCAGAGCGGCGGAGTTTAAAAGAGCGGGCTGGTGAGAGTGCAGCGTCAGAGCAGCAGAGTTTAAAGAGTGGGCTGGTGAGGGAGCAGCGGCAGAGTTTAAAAGAGCGGGCTGGTGAGAGTGCAGCGTCAGAGCAGCGGAGTTTAAAGAGCGGGCTGGTGAGAGTGCAGTGTCAGAGCGGCGGAGTTTAAAGAGCGGGCTGGTGAGGGAGCAGCGTCAGAGCGGCGGAGTTTAAAGAGCGGGCTGGTGAGGGAGCAGCGTCAGAGCAGCGGAGTTTAAAAGAGCGGGCTGGTGAGGGAGCAGCGTCAGAGCAGCGGAGTTTAAAAGAGCGGGCTGGTGAGGGAGCAGCGTCAGAGCAGCGGAGTTTAAAAGACCGGCTGGTGAGGGAGCAGCGTAAAAGCGGCAGAGTTTAGAAGAGCGGGCTGGTGAGGGAGCAGCCTCAGAGTTTAAAAGACCGGCTGGTGAGGGAGCAGCGTCAGAGCAGCGGAGTTTAAAAGAGCGGGCTGGTGAGGGAGCAGCGGCAGAGCAGCATCAGAGTTTAAAAGACCGGCTGGTGAGGGAGCAGCGTCAGAGTTTAAAAGAGCAGGCTGGTGAGGGAGCAGCGGCAGAGTTTAAAAGAGCGGGCTGGTGAGGGAGCAGCGTCAGAGCGGCAGAGTTTAAAAGACCGGCTGGTGAGGGAGCAGCGTCAGAGCAGCGGAGTTTAAAAGAGTGGGCTGGTGAGGGAGCAGAGTCAGAGCAGCGGAGTTTAAAAGACCGGCTGGTGAGGGAGCAGCGTAAAAGCGGCAGAGTTTAAAAGAGCGGGCTGGTGAGGGAGCAGCGTCAGAGTGGCGGAGTTTAAAAGAGCGGGCTGGTGAGGGAGCAGCGGCAGAGCAGCGTCAGAGTTTAAAAGACCGGCTGGTGAGGGAGCAGCGTCAGAGTTTAAAAGAGCGGGCTGGTGAGGGAGCAGCGTCAGAGCAACAGAGTTTAAAAGACCGGCTGGTGAGGGAGCAGCGTAAAAGCGGCAGAGTTTAAAAGAGCAGGCTGGTGAGGGAGCAGCGTCAGAGTGGCGGAGTTTAAAAGAGCGGGCTGGTGAGGGAGCAGCGGCAGAGTGGCGGAGTTTAAAAGAGCGGGCTGGTGAGGGAGCAGCGTCAGAGCAGCGGAGTTTACAAGAGCGGGCTGGTGTGGGAGCAGCGTCAGAGCAACAGAGTTTAAAAGACCGGCTGGTGAGGGAGCAGCGTAAAAGCGGCAGAGTTTAAAAGAGCGGGCTGGTGTGGGAGCAGCGGCAGAGCAGCATCAGAGTTTAAAAGACCGGCTGGTGAGGGAGCAGCGTCAGAGTTTAAAAGAGCAGGCTGGTGAGGGAGCAGCGGCAGAGTTTAAAAGAGCGGGCTGGTGAGGGAGCAGCGTCAGAGCGGCAGAGTTTAAAAGACCGGCTGGTGAGGGAGCAGCGTCAGAGCAGCGGAGTTTAAAAGAGCGGGCTGGTGAGGGAGCAGAGTCAGAGCAGCGGAGTTTAAAAGACCGGCTGGTGAGGGAGCAGTGTAAAAGCGGCAGAGTTTAAAAGAGCGGGCTGGTGAGGGAGCAGCGTCAGAGTGGCGGAGTTTAAAAGAGCGGGCTGGTGAGGGAGCAGCGGCAGAGCAGCGTCAGAGTTTAAAAGACCGGCTGGTGAGGGAGCAGCGTCAGAGTTTAGAAGAGCGGGCTGGTGAGGGAGCAGCGTCAGTGCAACAGAGTTTAAAAGACCGGCTGGTGAGGGAGCAGCGTAAAAGCGGCAGAGTTTAAAAGAGCAGGCTGGTGAGGGAGCAGCGTCAGAGCAGCGGAGTTTAGAAGAGCGGGCTGGTGTGGGAGCAGCGTCAGAGCAACAGAGTTTAAAAGACCGGCTGGTGAGGGAGCAGCGTAAAAGCGGCAGAGTTTAAAAGAGCAGGCTGGTGAGGGAGCAGCGTCAGAGTGGCGGAGTTTAAAAGAGCGGGCTGGTGTGGGAGCAGCGTCAGAGTGGCGGAGTTTAAAAGAGCGGGCTGGTGTGGGAGCAGCGTCAGAGTGGCGGAATTTAAAAGAGCGGGCTGGTGAGGGAGCAGCGTCAGAGCAGCGGAGTTTAAAGGACCGGCTGGTGAGGGAGCAGCGTAAAAGCGGCAGAGTTTAAAAGAGCGGGCTGGTGAGGGAGCAGCGGCAGAGTGGTGGAGTTTAAAAGAGCGGCTGGTGAGGGAGCAGCGTCAGAGTGGCGGAGTTTAAAAGAGCGGCTGGTGAGGGAGCAGCGTCAGATTGGCGGAGTTTAAAAGACCGGCTGGTGAGGGAGCAGCGTCAGAGTGGCGGAGTTTAAAAGACCGGCTGGTGAGGGAGCAGCGTAAAAGCGGCAGAGTTTAAAAGAGCGGGCTGGTGAGGGAGCAGCCTCAGAGTTTAAAAGACCGGCTGGTGAGGGAGCAGCGTCAGAGCAGCGGAGTTTAAAAGAGCGGGCTGGTGAGGGAGCAGCGGCAGAGCAGCATCAGAGTTTAAAAGACCGGCTGGTGAGGGAGCAGCGTCAGAGTTTAAAAGAGCAGGCTGGTGAGGGAGCAGCGGCAGAGTTTAAAAGAGCGGGCTGGTGAGGGAGCAGCGTCAGAGCGGCAGAGTTTAAAAGACCGGCTGGTGAGGGAGCAGCGTCAGAGCAGCGGAGTTTAAAAGAGTGGGCTGGTGAGGGAGCAGAGTCAGAGCAGCGGAGTTTAAAAGACCGGCTGGTGAGGGAGCAGCGTAAAAGCGGCAGAGTTTAAAAGAGCGGGCTGGTGAGGGAGCAGCGTCAGAGTGGCGGAGTTTAAAAGAGCGGGCTGGTGAGGGAGCAGCGGCAGAGCAGCGTCAGAGTTTAAAAGACCGGCTGGTGAGGGAGCAGCGTCAGAGTTTAAAAGAGCGGGCTGGTGAGGGAGCAGCGTCAGAGCAACAGAGTTTAAAAGACCGGCTGGTGAGGGAGCAGCGTAAAAGCGGCAGAGTTTAAAAGAGCAGGCTGGTGAGGGAGCAGCGTCAGAGTGGCGGAGTTTAAAAGAGCGGGCTGGTGAGGGAGCAGCGGCAGAGTGGCGGAGTTTAAAAGAGCGGGCTGGTGAGGGAGCAGCGTCAGAGCAGCGGAGTTTAGAAGAGCGGGCTGGTGTGGGAGCAGCGTCAGAGCAACAGAGTTTAAAAGACCGGCTGGTGAGGGAGCAGCGTAAAAGCGGCAGAGTTTAAAAGAGCGGGCTGGTGTGGGAGCAGCGGCAGAGCAGCATCAGAGTTTAAAAGACCGGCTGGTGAGGGAGCAGCGTCAGAGTTTAAAAGAGCAGGCTGGTGAGGGAGCAGCGGCAGAGTTTAAAAGAGCGGGCTGGTGAGGGAGCAGCGTCAGAGCGGCAGAGTTTAAAAGACCGGCTGGTGAGGGAGCAGCGTCAGAGCAGCGGAGTTTAAAAGAGCGGGCTGGTGAGGGAGCAGAGTCAGAGCAGCGGAGTTTAAAAGACCGGCTGGTGAGGGAGCAGCGTAAAAGCGGCAGAGTTTAAAAGAGCGGGCTGGTGAGGGAGCAGCGTCAGAGTGGCGGAGTTTAAAAGAGCGGGCTGGTGAGGGAGCAGCGGCAGAGCAGCGTCAGAGTTTAAAAGACCGGCTGGTGAGGGAGCAGCGTCAGAGTTTAGAAGAGCGGGCTGGTGAGGGAGCAGCGTCAGTGCAACAGAGTTTAAAAGACCGGCTGGTGAGGGAGCAGCGTAAAAGCGGCAGAGTTTAAAAGAGCAGGCTGGTGAGGGAGCAGCGTCAGAGCAGCGGAGTTTAGAAGAGCGGGCTGGTGTGGGAGCAGCGTCAGAGCAACAGAGTTTAAAAGACCGGCTGGTGAGGGAGCAGCGTAAAAGCGGCAGAGTTTAAAAGAGCAGGCTGGTGAGGGAGCAGCGTCAGAGTGGCGGAGTTTAAAAGAGCGGGCTGGTGTGGGAGCAGCGTCAGAGTGGCGGAGTTTAAAAGAGCGGGCTGGTGTGGGAGCAGCGTCAGAGTGGCGGAATTTAAAAGAGCGGGCTGGTGAGGGAGCAGCGTCAGAGCAGCGGAGTTTAAAGGACCGGCTGGTGAGGGAGCAGCGTAAAAGCGGCAGAGTTTAAAAGAGCGGGCTGGTGAGGGAGCAGCGGCAGAGTGGTGGAGTTTAAAAGAGCGGCTGGTGAGGGAGCAGCGTCAGAGTGGCGGAGTTTAAAAGAGCGGCTGGTGAGGGAGCAGCGTCAGATTGGCGGAGTTTAAAAGACCGGCTGGTGAGGGAGCAGCGTCAGAGTGGCGGAGTTTAAAAGACCGGCTGGTGAGGGAGCAGCGTAAAAGCGGCAGAGTTTAAAAGAGCGGGCTCGTGAGGGAGCAGCGTCAAAGCGGCGGAGTTTAAAAGAGTGGGCTGGTGCGGGAGCAAGCCAGAGCAAGAGAGTTTTTAAAAAACTATTTTTACTTGTTTCTCTCTTAAAACTCGGGTATTTACTAGTAGTAGCAAGGTTTCTTAGTCGTAGTAAGGTTTAAGAGTAGAAATTTCAACTTATTCAAGTATACATTAGGTTTACTATCTAATAGATAGAGGGATGGCAGCTCTGCTCCAAGTGCACATCTTGTGCTGTGTGGGAACTCCAGGACACTTCCTGTGACCTAGATCACCATATGTGCAGGAAGTGTTGTCAGTTGCAGCAGCATGAGCTCTGGGTTTCGGAACTTGAGCAATAGCTGGTGTCACTGCAGCGCATCTGTGAGGTTGAGAGCTTCATGGATAGCATGTTTATAGATGTGGTATTCCACAGATTAAATATATGCAGGAAGAGAGGGAATGGGTGACTGCCAGGCAGCCAAGAAGAAACAGGCAGGCAGTGCAGCAGTCCCCAAAGTGTGTCTCACTCTCCAACTGGTACTCAGTTCTGAATACTGAGAAAAGTGATGGCTCATTTAGGAGTGCAGCCAGAGCCAGGGCCATGGCACCATGGCTGGCTTAGCTGCAAAGGGGGGCACAAAGAACACTGGAAGAACAGTAGTGGTAGGAGATTTGATAGTTGGGGAATGGATAGGCATTTCTGCAGTCGCAGATGTCAATCCAGGATGGTGTGTTGCTTTCTTGGTGCCAGGGTAAAGGATGTCACTGAACAGCTGTAGAGCACCCTTATGAGCGGGGAGGGTGAACAGTCCACATCGGTACCAACAACATAGGTAGGAAGAGGGATGTGTTCCTGCTGGCAGAGTTTAGGAAGCTAGGTAAGAAATTAGCAAGCAGGACCTCAAAAGTACTAATCTCTGGATTACTCCCCGTACCACGCGCAAGTGAATATAGAAATAGGATAGAGCAGATGTATGCATGGCTGGAAAGATGGTGCAGGAGGGAGGGACCAGTTCCGGAAAAGATGAGACTGGTACAGGCCAGACAGGTTGCACCTGAACAGAGTTGGGCCAAATTCCCTTGTGGTGTGATTTGCTAGTGCTATGGGGATGGGTTTAAACTAACTTGGCAGGGGTGTGGGAACCAGGAACACCAAGGTGCACAGAGAATGGGGAGAGACAGATTGCATTAGAGTAGGAAATAGTAAAGTATTAGGTGGGGTCAGAGTAAGAGAGAAAATAATAAAGTCTAAGTTAGGGTTACTGTGCGCGTGTGTTACTGCGTGGAGTGTGCTAAATAAGTTTGGTGACTGTAGCCCCAAATAGCCACGTGGAAGTATGATGTTGTGGCAGTAATGGAGACCTGGCTCGAAGAAGGGCAGGACTGGGTACTAAATATTCCTGGATACAAGGTGTTCAGGAAAGATAGGAAAAGAAGGGGCAGCATTGTTGATTAAGGAGAACATTACAGTGCTGGAGAGAGAGGATGTTCCAGAGGGGTCACGGACATAATCTATTTGGCTGGAGCTGAGTAACAAAAAGTTGCAGTTACATTGCTCAGTGTAGTATATCAGCCACCAACCAACGGGAAAGATGCAGAGGAAAAAAATTGCAAGAAAATTACAGAGAGGTGCAAGAATTATAGATTGGTTATAATGGGGAACTTTAATTATCTGAAAATAAACTGGGGTAGAGTTAATCTGTTAATTGTGTATTAATGGTTTGATTATATGCAGGTGATGGTTGTTAATTGGTGTACAGGCCACAATTTCAAAATTTGTGGGTAGTACAAAACTTGGAAGCATTGTGAACTGTGAGGAGGATAGTGTAGAACTTCAAAAGGACATTGACATGTTGGTGGAATGGGTGGACAAGTGGCAGATGAAATTTAATGCAGAGAAGTATGAAGTGGTTCATTTTGGTAGGAAGAATGCGAGACAGACAATATAAAATAAAGGATGCAATTCTATTGGGGTTGCAGGCGCAAAAGGACCTGGGTGTTCTGTGTGTAAATCATTGAAGGTGGCAGGACAGGTTGAGAGAGTGATTAATAGATAGTTTGGAGATGTGAAACCTTGATGCCAAGTTTATTGCAAATCTCACCTTCTTTCCTCACATCCAACTGATGTTAAGACCATTTTCTTTTGCCCTGAAATATTGAGTACTTCTACTTTCCCTGCTCCTCACCATTACAAAAATCCTAACCTTGGCTTTATCACCTAGAAGTTTGACTCCTCCAATTACCGTCTTGCTGACCATGACCCTCAACAGCCTGCTGCTTATCCAGAAGGCAGCAGCCCATGTCCCCTCCTGCATAAAATCCTGCATATTCATCTCCCATGTCCTTTCAAAGTTCTTTTGGTTTCCTATGCTATTCATGTACATTTGAAAATATCAGGGTCAGGGAAAGTAGTTTATTATTATTTTTTAGTTTTGATTTTAAACTTCAACCATCACCTCTGCACACAGTCTGGGCTTTTGCAACACCAGATTATTCCTTGTTCTTCACTTTCACCACCGTACCATTGATGCATTCTGAAACCTCCTAAAAAAAATTTCTTTAATTGTGCTGTTGTCCCTCCAATGCCGTTTCTTTTTCCCTTTACATTCCTACTTAATGACCTTTTTCTTCCTCCATTCTGTAAAACACTCTTGACACATGTTCTTCATGTGAGGAGTGCTATAGAAATGTAAATGGCAAAGCATAGGAATTGTACAAAAATTGCTTGAGGGTATCTAGAATGATTAGTCATTTATTCCACCTACATATCTAGTGTAGGTTGCCATTGTCCCCAGTTAGGGTGGGGGCATGTGATGATACTGGCCAGAAATTTACGTTATATGGCTGAATACCATACAATGTGGTAAATTTACCCATTGAGCCATTACAGGAACTATATCTTGATACATTTACTAGAAAATCTCCAAGTTACAGTCGAGAGGCTAAGAATTGTAAATCCATGAAATATGCCTAAAGGCAACTTTTTGTTTTTCAGAATAAAGTATCTGTGAAACCAGCTGTGCAACAGGAAGTAAAGATTATGAAATTGTCACTTGTTACTAACGATTCTGCATTTTGGGATTTTAGACTACTTTTCCATGTAAGGTGGGGGGGGGAGGTGGGGCTAACATAATTAATATGAAAATGTGATTTTAAGTTAAAGTTGCATGCAAGGTGTGAAGATTTTGCAGGACAGCCACATGTTGGGATTTGCATCCAAAGTTAGGTAAAATGCCTGTCCAAATGTCCTCAGACAATGGAGATTCATTAAAAAACACCCTATTAAATATTCATACCATAGACCTTAAGACTGTCTTGCACTTCTGAATTTTGAAAAAGCTAGTGTCCAGAGTCTCAGATCTGGACATGTGAATTAGCTGTTTTAATTGGCAAGTGTTATGACCAGGTGAGAAAGGTGTCTAGGGGTCTTTTGCTGTTTTCGCCTGGTCTTATTGTTTAATTTTAAACACACTGTGTTTTGAACTCCCCCTTTGTGAGTCCTTGTTCACAGCTTTCCAATTATAAGGTAAAGAAATGAGCACACTAGGTTTTTCTTAGGTTTAAAGAGGAAAAGTGAAATTTATTGAACCTTAAACATAAACTCTAATACGGTTGACTCCTCCGGATATACGACGCGCCCACGCTAGCATGCACACACGTTATACATGCAGATACGGACAGAAAAGAGAAGAAATGATAAAGTGGAACAGTTTGAGGCAATATCTTGATACTGTGCTTCAAGCTCACGGTGTAGTCCTTTTGTAGGTAATTCTTGCTGTTTCATTGGGTTCCAGTATTTTGCTTAAACCTTGTTCATGTAGGAGCTGATTCTGTCTTTGAGGTTCACATGTTTTCACAAGATTCAGTTCCATGGGAAGGAGATGGGAGCAGGCAAACAGGAGAGGGTTCTGCTTCAGTTCCAGGAGCACATGACGTTCTGAGTTCAAATTCTGTTGGAATTTCAAATTGCAACAGCCAGCTAGTCATATGACTAAAACTGGTCTGACCACTTCTATGTTTCTGAATTCTGCTATCTTAGCGGTCAACCTGGAATGCTAGCTCCCCCCACTTTCAACGTCCGGTAATCAAAAGTCCATTGTTGGTTGAATGAGTCAGGGCATGGCCCTTTGTCCCTTGTTCCAACACTGTCTGTTACCATGCAAATGTCTTTCCAGTCAGGGGCTTGCAGTTTTAAGTTTTAATGTTCATGTGGTGAAATAATGTGTGCTTCAGTCTTGGCAGATGGTGGGGGGGGGGTGCTTGCCTGACAGCAAGTCTACTGGCCAGTCCCTATAAAGAGAAGGAATCATGAGTTGAACTTGCCACAAAAGAACGAATTTCCACCATTTGCCAGTCAATTTGTCAGGTCTGTTGAGAGAAAGGGAAAACCTCAGCCAGCAAATCTTAAATAAAGAGCCAACTGGCTCAGACCAAGCCTTGAACTGATTTGGTAATAGAGCTGTCCAAAAGAAAGTGTTGCTTTGGCAGCTAATGTGGATAGAATGCTGTATTTTTCCTGTTTCCTTTATTGAGGAAAGACCGAGATTAAGTTGAAATAAGCTAATATTTGCTGTAACTGTTATCCTGTTAATTCACGTACTGACTAAAGTAAAGCAGCTCAACGATTGGGAATTCTGACTATGTCTCACTGAAGTGCTAATTGATTTGCCTTTCAGAATATTGGAGAAGTACACGAGAGCACATGTGAGGAACATATTATCCAGCTCATATAACACAAAAAAAATTGTTGTTTTAGCCCCTCTCCTTTGCTCTCTCCCCCCACCCCAAGAGCAGGATTTGGTGCTGATATGGGAACAGGAAAGGAGGCAGCAGGCGTGGAATTTCACGACAGCAACTGGTAAGCCGGTTCCCTGCCACGGTCCCAAGTCCCAGCCATTTTCCTAGAGGCCAGATCAGGTGTGGAAGGGCTACCCACCCGCAAGTAGTGGGCAGCTTGTTAACTCAATTAAGAGGCCAATTAAGGCAGTTGATCAGAGGCTGTCTGGAATTCTTGTCAGTCTACGTGAGGCCCCCTCGGCATTGGAATACTGGCAAATGCCTAGTGGTGGCCTCCCAGCTGCAGACTGGGAGGGTCCGGCGTTCCAGGATCACATTGAGCCCCCCGGGCAGCCGCAACACCTACCTGGTCACACCTGTGGCCATAGGCCACGCTGTGAAGGGTATTCCTCTCCATAGTGGTGGTCTAGAAGCTGTTGCGATTTCTTCATTTTTGTAAAAAGTGCTGAGGGGGCAATTCAAGATGGAGGTGCCCTCTCTCTCCCATACCTGCAATGGTAGGCTGCAGCTCCGTCAGTATTAGAGGGCTTCCTATTGGTCCTCCAGCTTCAAGAGCTTGCCTGCCATCCTTAATTGGACGGCGAGCGCGGCGTCTGGCTACTAATTGGCCAATCCTGCAAAATTCACTGTTGGTTGACTGTTCCCGACATGGTGTGGAGTCAGGACCTGGATTTGATCCCTATGTTGGGGCATTGCCCCAAATGGAAAGTCCTGCTCCATGTTACTCCATATATTGAGTATTGAAAGCAAACTCCTGATTGTGAGCCATGTAGGTCTGCTAATGGGAGATATCAGTGATGCTAACATGAAAATATCTAACGTAGGCCCAAAATTTGTAAACGGCACTTGTACTCATGGAAACCACATCACAAGTGGTTTATTTTCTGTAATCTATTGGTCCCTTTTATATTTTATTGGCAGTACACACGTTTTTTTCAGCTCTAATTTTCTTCTGCAGTACATTTATAAAAATTTATTTGCTTGTTTTGGCTAGGCTTACTTCTGTGCACTGGCTCCCTATTGTGATGTCATGCCGTGTGTCATGGCTTGACTGCTGTTTCACAGCCCAAAGTGAACGTTTGATGTAAGTTCCAGAAGTGGCTTGCAGGAGGCACAAAGTATTGGTCAGAAACCACCAGTAAAACTTCCCCATGCTTACAGTATAAGTTAAAACAAGCCAAAGTGACAGTCCTGACTAATGCCTGAATTAGATCTTGGTCTGTTTTAGCAGACTGTCAAATTGTGAAGTCAGTATAATGCTCAGCAAAGGCACTGTAGAATGGCCAGTCTGCTTTGATGAGATAGCATTCTGGAGGAGAAAAAAGCACTAATCTGATTATCCCACTGAAATGACATTCAAATTACTCAGGCATATGACTTAATTGAAACCACCCATATAGTCCTCGTGCTGTTGATTCATGCATAGCTAATATAGGAGTATAGCAATCTTAGGATTGTTAGTCAAGTGCCCTTGTGTAAAATGCAAAATCGCTTCCGTTTTATTTGAACCCTTTGTTTTGAAGATGGAGAAGTCTAGTGTACTAGTGGTACAAACAAATATATTTCGAGTGACTTGAAGCTTTCTGCTGATAAATTAATATCTGTGGTCAATTTTAAATGTGTTCTTGATATGCTGGAATGACATCTAAGTGCTGGAGAAGAAATGGCTTCACACAGTGCAGGAAGTTTTAAAAGGCTATTTCCTCCTCCGGTGTAGGTCCAGGAATAAAAATGAGGCACTATGACTATTGGGAAACCCCAGTCCTTTGGGATTAGGGCTCTATAAGTTTTTTTTTTAAACTGTGCTCATGATATCTTTTTCTTCCTATATTTCTTAATGTCTCCCAGTGTTGTCCACCCATCACCATCAGCTTCCAGGCTTCTGCTTGTGTTGCCGAAGGACCAGTTGCTGGGGTTTATGTGAGACCAGTCTAGGGTAACTCCGCTCAGCGTCTCTTGCAATGGCATATCGGTAGTTAGTAGCTCACTATGTTCACTATGTTGAGAATCAGGAGCATGAATCATCTTGCTGTCTTGTAGCACAGCATATTGGGTCTCCAGTATGCTGTATGACCGTGCCACCTCCTGGGAACCATTTATTTTTAATAGACTTCTAGCAAATGGTTTTGAACACCACTGTTGCATTGTCTCTGAGGTTTAAGTGTACATACGTGCTATTAAAAAATGAACTTGTATTTTATATAGTGCCTTATATGACCTCAGGACATCCCAAAGTGCTTTACAGTCAATTGAAGTATTTTTGTAGTCACCTTTGTAATGTAGGAAATGTGGCAGCCAATTTCCACACAGCAGAGTCCCACAAATAGTAATGTGATAATGACCAGATGATCTGTTCTAGATTTTTTTTAAATATAGCTATTTTAGCAGTACCTCAGGTATGTCGTATTATTACCATTCCATTTCACAGAGGTAGTTTGATCATGCCAGTGAGACTGGCAAATGATGCCGTAAACAGTATGTGAAAGTAAATACCATTATCATAATAGTGATAAGATATACTACTTTTCTGGATATAGAAAAAAACCCTACGTATTTATCGCATGTTATAACATCTCTGAGAAACGTTTCAAAGCACTTTTTATACAATGAATTGTTTTGAAGTGCAGTAGCTATTGTTATATAGGCACAACTGGCAACTATTTTGTGCACAACTAGATCCCATGAACAGCAATGAGATAAGTCAGGAGTTAGAACTTGTTTTGGTGCTAGCAGTGTAGAGCTGTAACCTGCAATTGATACTTTAAGTTGACAGCGTAGTGATCAAAAAGGCCTGCGTTATTACTTTCCTTTAACCTGAGTGATGGGGAGAAAAGGGAGTGCTCCAATTCAGATTCATTGCATGTTGAAAACTAGTTGCAGTTATGGAGGGAGTAATTTAGAGCTGATTTCAGGAGGTTTTCTTTATCTTTCCCTTGCGTTATTTTCATCACAGCTGCCATCAGATCAAAAGCCGCCTTGAAGTTTAAGCATTAAACTTAGTGCCACCATTCACCAGTGGTGATATTACTTTAGGACAGGACTTGTGTATATTATTTATGACCATTTAGATTAAACTCTAATGTTGTCGATCATCTCCGTTGTGACTGTAATCACAACCACATCACTTCATTTAAAGTCTCAAGATGGGATCTACAAATATACATCAAAACATGACATTGTGCTGACAGAATTAAATATTACCCCACACTTATGGATTCACTGATTGCTTTGCACACTGTATTTTACCATAGAACTCGCCATTTTTACATTACCCCAGTTACCTCCAAAGAATTCTTTGTTATAATTAAAGAGCAGAGAAAACTACTTGATTCCAGTCTTGTGGATTCAGCTGCATACATGCTTTTCCACCCTCTCATATTACTCCCCATCGTTTGAATTTGGCTTTCGTTCCAACGTAATCCTTGCCAGTAACTGGATTTAATGATGTACTGAGTCTTGTACTACTACCTCACTTGCAGCTGTGTCTGATCCTTGGTTGGTTCTGTTTTGCATTCATTTTTTTATTCTCGTTAGCTGGCAACAATTTAGCCATTTTTTCTTCTTCCTGTAGCTGTCTTTGTGCTGTTTCATTGGCCTCTACCATCATTTTCTTTCCCGCAAGGTGCCTTCAGAATAGTCAGTAACTTGACTGATATCTTACCTTTGAATGTTTTAATTTTGTCAAAATATTTACAGTCTGCACTGTATGTATTATAGTTTCAACTTGTCAAAATGTGTTTTTTATATTGAAATACTGTTGTCACAGGAAATTGATATGACTCCTATTTTCATCAAATATTAAAGGAGTGTATTTTACTGAAAAGTCACACGATCTGAAAGGGAGATATGTGTACACTTGTTAGTTTCTTTCAACAGTCACTTAGTATTTTATCTTACGCTTTAAAACTGCTGGTTTGAGGCACTCTTGGAACAAATTTATGCATTTCACTGATGTCGAATGAACAGTTTGTTTGTTTCCAATTTTCTCCCTGGAACAATGATTTGTGCTGTGTGTACACTTCACCCAAAGAAAGTGAATGCCACTGAACTATTGGATTATGGAAGCATCACCACTAAATCCAATGCTGACTATTCCCTATGTTCACTTGTATGCAGTTTCCAACAGACTGCATATTGATAAGAGATTCAAACAAATCTCTTTAATCCAGGGACAATCAGGCCAATTGTAACACCTGTACTGCTGGCCTGACTGAGATTAGTTAATTCAGGGATAACTTATCGATACGCTTTAGGCCTTCCTAGTCTGTACGGTTCAGTACCCCCAAATATAGTGCTTTTATCAATATTGCCATATCTGAAACCCCTAAGCTGCAGTTTTAAAGCAGGCAAAGCAGTAGCAAGGGCCAGATAAAAGGTACCAGTAGGTATATAGATATTTCCCTTTTAACATTTAGAATTATAGGGCATTTCAATTTCAGTTTCCCTTGAATCAAATATAAAAGCAAAATACTGCGGATGCTGGAAATCTGAAATAAAAACAAGAAATGCTGGAATCACTCAGCAGGTCTGGCAGCATCTGTGGAAAGAGAAGCAGAGTTAACGTTTCGGGTCAGTGACCCTTCATCGGAACTGACAAATATTAGAAAAGCCACAGGTTATAAGCAAGTGAGGTGGGGGTGGGGCAAGAGATAACAAAGGAGGTCTAGATTGGACGAGGCCACATAGCTGACCAAAAGATCACGGAGCAAAGGCAAACAATATGTTAATGGTGTGTTGAAAGTCAAAGCATTAGTACAGATTAGGTGTAAATACACTGAATATTGAACAGCAGCAAGTGCAAACCTGAAAAAAAACAGTGGGTAAGCAAACTGAACAATCAAAGATGAAATTAAATAAATGCAAAAAAAAGATTGTAAAAAATGTAAAAAAGAATGTTAAAAAAAGGAAGAAAAAATAACTAAAAAATGAAAGTAAAATGGGGGGCTGTCATGCTCTGAAATTATTGAACTCAATGTTCAGTCCGGCAGGCTGTAGTGTGCCTAATCGGTAGATGAGATGCTGTTCCTCGAGCTTGCGTTGATGTTCACTGGAACACTGCAGCAATCCCAGGACAGAGATGTGAGAATGAGAGCAGGGGGGAGTGTTGAAATGGCAAGCAACCGGAAGCTCAGGGTCCTGCTTGCGGACTGAGCAGAGATGTTCCGCAAAGCGGTCACCCAGTCTGCGCTTAGTCTCCCCAATGTAGAGGAGGCCACACTGAGCAGCAAATACAGTATACTACATTGAAAGAAGTACAAGTAAATCGCTGCTTCACCTGAAAGGAGTGTTTGGGGCCTGGGATAGTGAGGAGAGAGGAGGTCTTGAATCAAAGATTTTTTCAACTATCTTTGTTTTTCATTCAACTTTATTTCAACAGATTTGGATATAAACTTACATTTAAGTTAAATGAAGATCAGTGATAATGTCTGCATTTCTCAGAGGTTTGGGTTAGAATCTAATCCACACTGATGGAATAAATGTCTCATTGTTCTATTGGTTGCAAGGATTCTACTGAAATAAATTTGGGGCATTCTAAATCCATTTACCAGTCCATACCACAAAACCTCCACAATTCAGCAGAGATTGGTACTAAATTAGATGTCTCACTGAAAGAGGCCACAAGGAAGGCTATTTTGGGAAGTCTCAAGTTGGTACAGTAATGAGCATTTTTCTAAGGCTCATATTGATGGGACACAGCAGTGCTTGATACTGACATTGGGAGAAAACTGCAGGGAAGTATTCCATTCCCTGGCTTTGACATCTTTCATGCCATAGAGCACAAAAGTAAAATTTTAAAATGTATATAGCACTGTAGAGAGTTGTAAATGGCATTATAACGAAGTTAATTGAGAAACAAGAAACCCCAAATAACTTAACAGACCATACAGTACCTCATCACTGAGAGCTCCTTCTTTAGTCTGAGTTACAGCAGGGTCTTTTCAAGTACTAGTTTTCTTGATTTATTTTCATATATTAACTGATGTATTTAGCAATTACTTATCCAAAATGGTATTTTAAAAATACCTCAAAATATGCATGCATCGGAGCTTCTGAAGAATAATGAGATCTTCATTTTTCTTTCTCTGCAGAATGCTGTCAGGGACCATGGGGGTTTCCTATGAGCCAGTACTTGAGAGGCAGTGTCTGGCGTTGTGGACGGAATGCTAGAATGTCTGCATGTCTGGTACATTTTCACATCAGCCTTGCAATTTACTGTGTGCGATGCATCGATTTTAGTAAATTATAGCTTCACAGAGTCATCCTATTCAAAGTTTAAAAATCTCGTATTCATCTCACTTTGTAGCCATTGGAGAGAGTGACAGTTGGCCATGGGGTAAGTGTATCCATTTATATTCTACCTTTGGCAACTAATGAATCTGGTAATTTTATTTTCAACTTCACTGTAACTGTTTTTGATGGAACATTGATTGCCCTGTCTTAGAGGTCAGATAGTATGTAAATATGAATACTGATAGCATTATAGAAAATCATAGACATGAGAATAATTTACCAGCTTTGGAACAAAGTACGTATGCTGTGGACTCACTTAAATAGTTCAATAAGAGTAACCACTTCTTTCCAATTAAGCCAATGATGCACAGTTCCTTCCCTTCTGCATAACAACCAAGGACTGAAATTCTCTTTGGCTTTTGTACAGTACTCAGATAAAAATCAAGCATGGTTCTTGTAAAGAAAAGAAATTAGCTACTATGATATAATGCATGGGTTCACAAATTTAATATCCTATCTGAGGGCTGATACTACCTAATGTGATAGTGAGCCACAAGAACAGAAAGTTCCCAGATCAGACCCCTCGGGCTGAATTCTATGTGGCTGCCGCCGAGTGTGATGCCGGTCGTAAAAGATGGCAGCCCCCACCTGCGGCTTTTACTCCGCAGAGCTCACGCGAAATTATACGCGCCGCCTCATTAACATGCTGGGGCAGCCACCCCCTCCCCCACCGATGATGTGGAGGGGGCAGGCAAGCCTACCCTGGCAACAGCTTCTGGTGCCAATGCGCAGGCGCCATTTTTAATGGTCTCAGAGCCCTTACCGGTAAATTTAAATGTTTAAAGGTCCCACCACACTACTACTAGGAATTAAATTTTATTCAAACTTTGCATCCCCTCTCCCACCTCCCCAATGAGTTCTCAATAAATGAAATAGTCTATACCTCCGGAAAACCATATTTGGAAATGCTGAACTTTGACCCCCTACCTTTTTTCAGGGATAGTGACCATAACTCTAAGATTTAAGGTAGTTACGGAAAAGGACAAAGACGGACCAGAAATAAAGGTACTGAATTGGGGGAAGGCTGATTTCAATATAATAAAACAGGATCTGGCCAAAGTGGACTGGAAGCAGCTACTTGTAGGAAAGTCTACATCAGACCAGTGGGACTCATTCAAAGAGGAAATAATGAGAGTTCAGAGCCAACATGTACCCGTTAAGGTGAAGGGTAGGACCAACAAGGGAACCCTGGATGTCAAGGGATATAGAGGATTGGATCAGGAAAAAAAAGGAAGTTTAGGGCAGATTCAGAGGGCTGGAAACAGCAGAGGCACTAGAGGAGTATAGAAACTGTAGGGGGGTACTTAAAAAAGTAACTAGGAGAGCGAAGATGGGACATGAAAAAACACTGGCGGGCATGATAAAGGAAAATCCTAAGGTGTTTTATAAGTATATTAAGGGCAAGAGGATAACCAGGGAAAGAGTAGGGCCCATTAGGGACCAAATTGGCAATCTGTGTGTGGAGCCGGAGGACATAGGTAGGTTTTAAATGATTACTTTTTATCTGTGTTCACTATGGAGAAGGACAATGTAGGTGTAGAGATCAGGAAGGGGGATTGTGATATGCTTGAACATATTAGCATTGAAAGGGAGGAAGTATTAGCTGTTTTAGCGGGCTTAAAAGTGGATAAATCCCCAGGCCCAGATGGGATGTATCCCAGGCAGTTACGTGAGGCAATGGAGGAGATTGCAGGGGCTCTGACTCAAATGTTCAAATCCTCTCTGGCCACAGGAGACATACCAGAGGATTGGAAGACAGCGAATGTGGTACCATTATTCAAGAATGGTAGCAGGGATAATTACAGGCTGGTGACTCTAACATCAGTGGTAGGGAAACTATTGGAAAAAATTCTGAGGGACAGGATTAATCTCCACTTGGAGAGGGAGGGATTAATCAGGGATAGTCAGCATGGCTTTGTCAGGGGGAGATCGTGTCTAACTAAATTGATTGAATTATTTGAGGCGGTGACTAGATGTGTAAATGAGGGTAAAGCAGTTGATGTAGTCTACATGGACTTCAGTAAGGCTTTTGATAAGGTCCCGCATGGGAGATTAGTTAAGAAGGAAAGAGCACATGGGATCCAGGGCAATTTGGCAAATTGGATCCAAAATTGGCTTAGTGGCAGGAGGCAGAGGGTGATGGTTGAGGGTTGTTCTTGCGAGTGAAAGTCTGTGACCAGTGGTGTACCACAGGGATTGGTGCTGGAACCCTTGCTGTTTGTAGTGTACATTAATGATTTAGATGTGAATATAGGAGGTATGATCAGTAAGTTCACAGATGACATGAAAATTGGTGGTGTGGTAAATAGTGAGGAGGAAAGCCTTAGATTACAGGACGATATAGATGGGCTGGTAAGATGGGTGGAGCAGTGGCAAATGGAATTTAATCCTGAGAAGTGTGAGGTGATGCATTTTGGGAGGGCTAACAAGGCAAGGGAACATACAATGGATGGTAGGACCCTAGGAAGTACAGAGGGACCTTGGTGTACTTGTCCATAGATCACCGAAGGCAGCAGCACAGGTAGATAAGGTGGTTAGAAAGGCATATGGGATTTTTGCCTTTATTAGCCGAGGCATAGAATATAAAAGCAGGGATGTTATGATGGAGCTGTATAAAACGCTAGTTAGGCCACAGCTGGAGTACTGTGTACAGTTTCTGGGCACCACACTATAGGAAAGATGTGATTGCCCTGGAGAGGGTGCAGAGGAGATTCACCAGGATGTTGTCTGGGCTGGAGCATTTCAGCTATGAAGAGAGATTGAAAAGGCTAGGGTTGTTTTCCTTAGAGCAGGGAAGGCTGAGGGGGGATCTGAAGGCACGTCAGTGCCGGCCGCCAGCATGAAGATCGCAGCGGCTCATCAGGAAGGGATGGGACCTTCATTAATTCAGGTAAGTTAATTTATTTACATATCTAAATTGAGGTCCCATCGCTGAGCCATGAGGGAGCCACCACGAGGCCTAGCCGCCGCCGTCAAAATTGGGCCAGGCCCAGCCGGCGCAAGATCTGTGGCGGGTCTCATCCGGGGCGATCTTCATACACCCCTGTCACGGATCCCGACATCGAGGGCTCTATAAAATCCAGCCCCTGGTCTAGGCTTAGTTATCAAATCTCAGTTGAACCAGTGGTAGGGTGCAATAATTGAATTCACTATTCACAGGCTATGGGAAGAATAGTCAGCCAGCCTTCCTGCTCCTGATCATTATACATATCTAGGAAAGAGCAATCGGCACACGCTTGAGCATATGTGGTGCATAACTGGTTTGGCTACCCATCACCAGATCTGGCTGACTGGATCAACCACTCTCAGGCCTTGCTGTCCTCTGCTAAAGCTGTTTACCAATCCAGGATCATCCTGGAGAACAAAGATAGCTCCACTACCAATCATCTCTTTAAACCCCCTCTTCCCTTTCCCCTCCACCCTCACCTCCAAGAAAAAGTGTGATGAGCTCATGGACATTCTTATCACTAAGATTGAGATCATCCATTCAACTGCATCTGCAGCATTTCCCCCCTTCCCAATTGCCCACCAAACCTCTTCTGTTCCTCATTTACATGCTGCTCCTTGGTGGCGTTATCTGAAAACACAATGTTAGGTTCCCCTGTATGCTGATGACACCCAGCTGTATGTCGCCACTAAACCCCTCAACCCCTCCTGTGCCTCTGTGTTTCAGAGTGCCTGTCAGACATTCAGTCCTGGATGAGCTATAATTCGCTGCACACAAACATTGAGAAGAACAAAGCCATCCTCATCTCTGATCATTCCCAATCCATATCTTCTCCATCGCAACGATTGTCTACTTGCACCTCTGTAATATCATCCATATCTTTGTCACCTCCAGACTAGATTATTCCAATGATTTCTTGTCCAGCCTCCAACCCTCCATGAATACCAGCTCACGCTAATCACATGCGCATAGTCCTATACTGTACCAAGTCCCATTCACACCTATGCTCACTAAGCTACATTGATTCCCTGGGCTGGACTTACAGTCACCCATGGGAGGCGCGGAGTTGGGTACAGGCACGCATTAAAAATAGCGCTCTCGAATGGCGTGTCAGTCTTCCTACGCCTCCATGACACCTGCAGTTTTCCAAGGGAGGCCAGAGGTGGGGGAAGGTTGCGGGCAACCTGCACACCTCCAATTAACTGGCTTTGAGCTCATTGAAGAGCTTGTTAACGGGCTGGAGAGGGATAGAATGAAATTTTCAATGGTAAGAAAGGGAAGAGTGAACAGTCTTGGGCACGTTAGTGCGCAGCTGTCGGGAGCACAGCGGGAGCCATTATTTATTGTTTGCAGCTGACATAAAGTCTTGAAACAAAAGAGAAAAACAAACTGAGGTGCGAGTGTGGTGGCACAAAGTTGTTATCGCTTGAGAAGAGCGGATTAGTTACCTGATGAGTGAGCATTTGGGCACTTGTTTGGAGCATGAGGCTGATGGCCCTCTGCTCTCCTGCCTGCTCCATTCCACGAGACAACGCCAAGCCCAGTCATGGCTGCCATCTGCCCTCCAGAGCCAGTTCCCGCTTCCAAGCAATGCCTGGTACCACCCAGTGGCTGCCAAACTTGCCTCTGGCCCAATTAGGGCCTTTGCATATCAAAGATAGTGCTGCATCAGTGACGCTGACACGGCGCGGGTTCAGTGATCCGGGTGTCAGGTTCCCAACCCCAGATTGAAAATCCAGCCCCCTGTCTCCCAATACCTCAAATTTCAAGTGTTCATCCCTTCATTAGTCCTTATTTCCCTTCATGGCCTCACCCTTCCCAATCTCTGTAACCTGCTCCAGCCCTACAACTCTCCAAAAGCTTGTTTTCTGTTGACCCTGGCCTTTTGTTCATCGTTCTTTGCCCCACCATTGGCAATGGTGCCTTGAGCCAGCTAGGCTTGACGCTGTGGAATTCCCTTCCTGGATCTCTTCCTGTCCCCTCCCTCTCCTCCTTAATGTTCTCCTTAAAGCCGACCTTTTTGATAAAGCTGTTAGCCACATCTCCTGATATCTTTTTGCTTAACATCCAATTTCTTTGAAACATCATGAAACATTTTTCTATTTTAAGGCCGCAGTGTAAATGAACATTGTTGTTGCTGTTTCAGGTAGATGTTGTTTTAGAATAGGATAAAGCTTCATGATAAAAACTTCCATTGTTGAATTGTGTGCATTTGTGACGAATGACCTTTGGAGTGAGATACTGTAGGGCTGCCAGTGCCTATGGAATCATACTGCAGCATCATCAGGAAAGGAAAATCGGAGGAAGAATTATCTTTGGTCTTGTAAATGTGTTGAGATTTCTGTTGATGTAATTCAAAATACTTTGAGCTTAACAGTGAAACTTGAGAATGTCAGACAAAGCTTTTTTTTAAAATTATTTTCGAAGTTTGAGTTATGTAAGAGGTACTGCTTTTTCTTAGAATTCTTAAAGGACTAGCTAGTTCATGTGCTAATTCTAAAGATGTCTTTCTTCCAGGAAAATTGGATATAATTTCTGTCATGACTTGACATATGTTCCATACTATTTCTTGTTAGAAGGATGTGAGATTCCTTTAAACTGGGCGTTTTGTTGTCCCTTTGCGAATATGATGAATGAATTGGTAAAGAGTTAATTTAAAACTTCTCCCCAACCCCACTTTGTACAGTAGTTTCATACATAGATATGTAATGAAATAAAGAAATATATCTGTATTTTTTTATGTCTTTTACCGTTGAATTTAGAACAAGCATGTAGTAAATGTTCTGCAAAATGCTGTTTTGTAGAAGACAAGACAGATTCATATTTTATTTGCTGATGAATAATTATTTGATTGATTGGTTGCTTATTCAGAGTAGGATTTTTTGCCCATTTTGCAGGAAACCATTTTGTACAATTTACTGTTGCTTCCATCATTTCTGTGGGTGTGATACATGACACGCCATTTTCAGAATTTAGTTGGTCGCTTGTCATTTGATCAAAATATCCCAGAGTTCCAGAAGTGATTCCAGCAGTGTGGCTATTTTATAGAAAACAGCAGCAAAAAACCACAAAAACAGAGACAGAATTAAAACTCAAAATGGGGTTGATTTTGGCACAAAATAAAGTTAAACATATAAATAAACCCTGCATTGTAGATAGTTGGCACTTCTGTGATTATGCAATTTTTACAGTATTTTTACCAGCTGTTGAGATCACTGCAGATTGTTATTATCAAAACCAATACACTCTTAATCCCTTCACTGTGTGCATGTGCTAAATTACATTTGTCCATTTGTTCTGAATTGACAGTGATTGTTCTTTTGTCGTTGGCAGCTTCCTTCTGAATCCTTATTTTATCGTGCAGTCCTGCAAGTTATTATCAAAGAACACTTTGGAAATGGAAAGACATATACCACATTGCAAAGAACAAAGTATGTTTTGGAAGTTTGCATGAAATTTCAAGAATATAACAGTTGGCATCTCTTGGATGTTTTCTGGCATAGACTATAGGGAGGACATAGTGCATTGCACAGCATCTGAGGACAATTAATTGAAATGGAACTAGACGACTGGGTGGCGGGTGGGCTTGTACGTTCTCCGTTCATATCTAATGAACTAAGTCTAAAGTGACGGGATAAAAAGGCTTCTCTTTCTGATGGCTGTCAAGGGTCTTAAGTAGGAGTTTGGAAAGTTTCCACCTAGTTCCATTGAGCATGAGTGCATGACACAGATGTGTTCATAATTTGGCAGCAGAGTGGGTTATCTCACTCACAAGTGAACATTTTCAGTAAGGGTAATCTGAGCTTGGCGTTAATGCACACCTTTGGGCTACCAACACCAACTGCCAATTTCAGAGACACTGAGCTATCCTACAATATTAGAAACATAAGAACAGGATTAGGCCATTCAGCCTCTCGAGCCTGTTCCACCATTCAGTTAGGGCTGATCTGTATTTACCTGCATATGCATATTCGGGCCTAACAAAAATTTCTCAATCTCAGTTTTGAAATTTTGAATTGACCTAGTCTCTTTCTGGGGGCGAGATTTCCAGATTTCCACTACCCTTTATGTGAGGAAGTGCTTTCTGACATCGCTCTGAATGGCCTAGTTTTAATTTTAAGGTGATGCCCATTGTTCTAGACTCGCCCCACCAGAGCAATTAGTTTCTCTCTATTTACCCTATCAAATCCTTTAATCATTTTAAACTGGATCACTCCTTACATTGCCCTAGATTGATGAAGAACATGCCATTTGGAGCTTATCCCTCAATTAAAGTTCATAACATACATTACAGAGATGTGCACCTCATCCCAAGTTCTGAGAAGCTCCCGTGTTGTATAATTTCCATTTCCCACAAAGCCTATCCTCATGGTATCTTGTAGAGAGATTGCTGAACCCTCAACTAGTGCTAAATTTGAGAGCAGTTTCTTTTCAGGGGAATCCATTGGGAGTTGGGTTGAGACTGGCTGAAATCATTTCACATAGAATCCATTATAATGTTCTGAAACAGGACAGACTTTCATCTAATCTATCTGGGCTGAATTTCAACTTGGCTCCCAGAGGTGGTCAAGCATAGTATTCTAATTCTAACACATTGCACCACTTAGTTTCTTCAGGTTATGTAGCTTTTAATAAAACAAGGTGAAAAATAAAATAGGAGTTGATAGTAAGAGTTGTTAAACACATTAAACTTAAACATAATATTGCTGTAAAATTGATACTGCAGTTTGGAAATAGTTCAGCTGGAAGGACAATGTTCTGTCATGTGTGTGTCAGCAGTTATGAAAAATGTAATGTTTTTATGGGCATTGCTGGGTTTCTTTTTCCACAGGTTACAAAAATAAAATCTTTTAAAAAATATTTTACATATGAAAAAATGTATTGAATGAACAGCTGAACTGCATGCTGAATGAGAAAGGTCTTCTGGCTCTTTCACTCTTTTGAAGAAATGCTGCTGATTGAATGTGAGATCCTGATGGACTTTGTACATCCAAGGAAGTTCTGTACAGTAGCACATTACCTATGTGTCCTATTTCTGTTTAAGTAATGAAAATTTACTTTAGCAACGTTTTCTTTTGTTCAAAACAAATGATTGCAATTAAAATCTAGTTGCTTTATTGGTAAATTTAACTTGAATGAATGTGTTTTGTGACATTTGACAATTTACAGTAGCAAACACGTTGGCAAGATCTATTCTAAGTCGTCATCCTTCGTGGATTACACCAGAAAATCGGTAGAAAAGCTGGGGATGGATGGCTCGAAGGTTGGTAGTTTTATTTGTTCAATCTTTGAGATATATTGGATTCAGACTGGCACAATGTACCACTTCCATGACAGGCAAAATAATGGGAATTGTGTGTTGAACATTTTCTTGCACCGTCTGTCTGCCACTAGATATTGGTAGAGTGTTTAAGTCATCTCTTGGTCCCATCCAAATAATTGAGGCTTTGGCAATAACTTCCTCCGTATGGTTTTAAACTAGGCTTTAACCTGTTTAAAATCAATTGGTTAATATCTGCATTCAAAAAACGTACAAAGAGATTTAGTGCCGACGCAATAAGTATTTGTGTGGGAATTAGGCTGGTTAGAATGGGTTGGAATCGGGACCAATGGGTTGCCATTGAACTGGGCAATCTTCTGTGAATGAGTTTCACTGTATGAAGGCAGACCATCCCCACCAATCAGCAGAGAAATGTATTCTACCTTGCAGTTTGTGCAAATGTGAGTCATGAAACGTAAATGGGGCACACAGACTTCTGGATTTTGTGCATTCCAGGAACACAGCTGGAAAAAGGAGATAGTAACAAGGGTACAAATTAGAATGCAGCAAAATTAGAGGGAAAAACAACAGAGTTTCACCTTGTAGCAATAACATTTCAACAGGGAAATCTAATAAATCTTTAGCTGCAGTAGCAAGAAATTATAAAGTATGACTGGTTATTTTGGCTCTTCTCCAAAATGCAGAAATCAATCAAATGTTGCCAATGAGAAATCGGACTACATGATGGGAGTTGCGTGCCTGCTGTTTCCTTCAACTGAATTGTATGGTTTTTTGGAGGCAAAATATTTTTAAGATATTGTACTGTGCTTCTTTCATTAAGCGATTCTTCATGGAATGGCCAATTCTATTTAAATTTGTGCATCAAAGAAAACGCATAATGCTTTACATATTTTTGGAACAACCTTTTTAAAAATTATTCACTACTTGATTTGAAGCATTGGCTGCAATATGCAACCAAATTATTTCACTTCAACAGTCCCTTCTTAACATTTTCCATGAGAACTCCAAACATGGTGGAAACAAAAACTGATAGAAAGAGGAATGTCAAACTTCAAGTTGCCATACCAGCCCAAGCCTATTTCAGGATACAAATTGTTATATATTAAATATGATATTGACAAGGAATAGTGGGGGTGAATTTCTGCAGGGGGCTTATGCTGTTTTTCAGGAATTTATACCACTGTCCTGTTGAAGTTATGGTGGATGAATATGAGAACCTCCACTGGAATTTACCCCTAGTGTCTGTTGAACCCTTTATGTTCAAGTAATTAACAATCATTAGGCTGTGAGATTGTGCACAACTTTCAATAGTAGTTAGTGGATTCTGTAATAATACAGCAGATCGTATTTCTTTTGACCACTGTGCTTAATTTAAAGAGATTGCTTGCATCAGGGAATTTCTGATGTCATATGATCTATAAGAATGAAATAGAGTGAATGCTCATGTACTCTCCAGCAAAGTGGGAACTCGGATTTCACTCCACCCCGCGCACGTGTGGACATCATAGCCATGTTTCTCTAAGTGTATCTGGGATGCTATCTACAGCTGACTCATCCAGACCTGTCTTTCTCCCTTTGAGCATTGTTAGAACTATGGTATGTAACAGACAGAGATTGATATTGTGGTCTTTGACAAAGCATTATGCTGTATGATTTTGCAAGGTAGGTGTTAATGGACATGAAGGATTGTTACATTACTGAATCTTTTGACAAAGAATTTGGAAAAAAGAGTTGCTTTAAATATTGTGTTCTAAAGCACAATTCATCATGCACGGTTTAAAAAAAGGGGTTTCTGCGATACTTAAAACGCTAATGAACTTGCTTTGATGTTTCCTCATTGACTGTAAATAATTAGCTATTTAGATTTGTAAATTGTCTCAATAATCAATACACATCTCATGCATTTTGTGTTGGGTAGTTGCTCATCCAAGGTGCTCACCAGGAGGGCTGGTGGATTTTCCCATTCTAGTTCTGAACAGCAAAAGTTAGAACACATAGAGACAGACAGTGAAGTGGAGATTTTTGAAACCGGAAGGTTTGTTAAAGAGAAAGCTGTGAAGGCATTTGCTGAGGTGAAGAGATTAAAATGCTGGAGAATAGTTAGCAGCCATATTTAAGCCAAGTATTGTGATCCAGTTATGTGGTGAAGCATGGCAACTTATTTATTTTGTGTTATGCAAAAATTAGTTATACAGATTTGAATTAAGTGAGTCTGATCAGAATGGATGTTTGGTATATTCACTATACTGTGAAGTAGAGCAATGATTTGTATCTGCCTTTAGTCTCACTAAATGTTTGCTCCTCCTGCCTTCAGAGAGATTGAAAAATATGGGGTGTATTTTAAGGAGGTGACAGGATTCTCGGCCGCTGGCTGGAGAGACACGCGCTGTCTCCTCCTGGGTAGGCTTGCCGTATTACGAGCCAATCAGGCAATTAACAGGCCATTGGCAGGCCTTTCCCAGAATCAGGACCCTGGGGACGGGAAGTTCCGCCTGCAGAGAGCTGCCAGCCAATCAGAGGCCAGCAGCTCTTCTGCTCGACAGTGCCACTAGGGCGCAGTGACTGCTGCCGGAATGATCCAGACCTGAGGTGAGTGATGGTGGGAGGGGTTTTGCGGCATGGGGGTCGTGGGATGGGGGGAGGGGGTGGTGTAAGTGGTCAGCAGCAAGGGTAGGGGCTGGCTCTCAACGGGCCTATCTCTTTCCGATGCCGTGTCCCTTGATCAGGCACTGTACCTTTGAACCTGCCTTCAGAGAGATTGAAAAGATACGACAGGCCTTCCCATCACAGACTTAAACGGGGTGGAGGGGGGAAGGAGATGGGGTCCCCACCCGCCACCATCCCGCCCGATTAAATGCCCTCCCCTCTTCCAAACTCACCTCGGGTGTGAGCATAAAATGTCACCCTATATGTGCAAAAGGCACAACTATTCAGTCTCAGGGAACAGGGGGTAAAGTTGCACACCCGGATTTTACTATTGTGCAAACAGATGTAGGGCAGGTTGAATCAACTCCAATAAAAGTAAGATGCTCAGATTGCTTATGCGAGTGAATGATGCTACTGAACTGCGGTGCTGGGGGGGCGGGGTGGTGGATGGTAGAGTAATCATTAGATAGGAAATTTCCTTGGAGGGTTAAAAAAAATTTTAACTAAATTATATGCCTAGAATTTCGAAGTTGAACGCACTTTGCCCCAGATTTTCTGCTTTAAATTATGCACCGAGGGATTCAAGTTCCTGAATATCCCCAGTATAAAACCGAATGAGTTAATGGTGATACAAATTCATGTTGAAAAGCATTCAGAATTGTCAGCTTCTTAGGCGTTCTATATAAACTAATACTGGATTGTGTTACAGCTGTTTTCAATGGGAAAGAAAACAAAAAGGTTTTAAAAGCAAATCTGAAACGATCTTTATGCATAATATTGGGGATTTGTAAGAATATGCAGAGGTTTGCCCAATGTTATTTGTTTTTTGATACAGGAGAAAGTCCATTCAGGGCTAGTTCTAAAGAAAAAAGTCATCTAAAAATTCATGTTTTATGCTGTCTATTATGACAACTAATAAGGGTAGATATTTGAGTCCTGGCCTACCACCAGCATGTAAAAATACTGTTGGGTATGTTAGCCATAATTTTTCAATATTCGCTATAAAAGGGTGAGGACCCAAAATATCTATCCTCTAGTGATGAGCATCTACTCTTGAATTTTTTTTGGTATAATTGTTCCCTGATGTGGGTGATGCTGGCAGAACTACATTTATTGCCCATTCTTAGTTGCCACAAGAAGGTGGTGGTGAGTCACCGCCTTGAACTGGTGCAGTCTTTGTGGTGATGGTACTCCCAAGATGGTGTTAAGTAAGAAGTATTGGATTTTAACTGAACAGTGATAGTATATGTTCAATCTATGATGGAGTGTGATTCGGAGATAAATGTGGAATTGATGGTGCTCTTATGATGTTGTTGCTCTTGTACCTCCTGGTGGTAAAGTTTTAGGAGAGGGAGACACTGTCAGAAAGAGATTGGCAAGTTGCTGCAGTGCATCGCATGGATGGCACAAACTGTAGCCGCAGTGCATTATGGATGATACAAACTGTAACAATAGTGCATTTTAATGCAGGTTTGCACTGATAGTTCCCTACATGTTGGAGCTCTCAATCTCAGACATACCAGACTAGGAATGTGCTGAATTCATTCCATATGCTTCCCCATATAGAAGGAACAAAAGTCCACTCAGGCTGCTTTCAAGGGCCTCCTAGAGTCCAGTTTAAGAACCTGGGAGCTGATAGCGTGTCCTCTTAGATAGGATTTGGAGCATATCATGGAAAGCTGTAACAAAGTGAAAATTGACCAGAAAATACAAAAATATCTGTTCTCCTCCCTACAAAAACTGGAATATTAATCTACTAAAGTCCACTAAGTTTATGTTCTAACACAGTAGGTTGTTACTAATTTTAAAGTCAGTCGCCCCCCCCCAACTTAGTTAGGAAACGAACAAAACTTTTTTTTGTATAATTTTAGCAGACGCCTTAATAACTAAAGTACAAAAATAAATTATTTTAATTGCATTTTTAAAAAACTTTTCTGTGGTATTGTATATGAACAAGTGGATGCTATGATGCTCATTATGAGGTTTTTTTGTTTCAAACTACTGAAATTACCCAAACCCTCATCAACCGTAATGGAAGAGCTGGAGAATCCAATTAGTCCTCAACAAATAGAAAATGCTATTAATATACTTCCATTATATAAAGCTCCTAGTTCAGAATGATGCTCATCTGGATTTTATTTAAAGAAAAAAATTGGCACCTTCCTTTCTACCTCTCTTGTTACAGAGTTTTAATGAAGCCAGTGGCAAAGGCTACCTACCGGATATATTGCATCAAGCTATCCTTACTCGTTTTTTTTAAAAAGAAAGACAATTTAAATTGGTTCAGTTGTAGCCACATGTCACTCAACAACAACAACTTGCATTTATATAGCACCTTTATCGTGGTAAAATATCCCATGGTGCTTTACTCATAAATATTGATTCCAAAATCTTCTTAAACTTGATTATTCTAGTCTCCAGTCAGTCTAGTTTATTCTGGTCTGGTCAGATGCCCTACTTATAAAAATGGCATAAATGTACTTTATTTTACAGAGAATAAATGAAATCAGTATCTTGTTGTTTCAGTTAATGACAAAACGTATTTGGCAGAGTGGGGTGAACTAGTCTATTTTGGTTGCTGGCAGATTGGCTTTCGAAATAAAGTTTGAAGTTGGATTGAAACTATGGAGAGACATTCATTGATGCAGGTATTGTGGCAGAATGCCAGAGATATGCAAGATTTATCTTTGATCTTTGTTCTCAAACAAAAGATTGAGCTGCAAGGATAGCTGTAAAAGCACAACCAGCAGTTATTAATGCTCACCAGGGTACTGGATATGGCAAGATTAAAGACAAAGGATATAAGATCTTCCTATATGTTTACTACATCCT
This sequence comes from Heterodontus francisci, assembly GCF_036365525.1. Classification (NCBI taxonomy): domain Eukaryota; kingdom Metazoa; phylum Chordata; class Chondrichthyes; order Heterodontiformes; family Heterodontidae; genus Heterodontus; species Heterodontus francisci. The sequence goes on along the minus strand of NC_090388.1, from coordinate 28,024,363 downwards.
CTTGTTCATATCTTACATTCATGGTTTTCTCTGTCATATCATACAAAATGTTTAAAGAATTTGCAAGATTATTGGTTACAGGGTTTGTGATCTTAAGTTTGAGATCCTGGTTGGTTTCAAAGATTATTTTCCTTCAACTATACCCTCTGATTGCCTCTTGAAGGACTAATATATCTGGTATATTAGGTTCTTAAAATATTAATGAGCTTACTCAATTAAATCTAAATCACATATTCTGTCGAATTGAATCTGATCTGACTCAATGGAAAAGGCTGAAACATTTAAAAATCTCTTCCACTGCTCTATATTTAGTAACATTTTCTCTTTGCTCCTGTTCTCCAAGTTATTTTTTTTTTAGAATCTTTTATAATTTGCTGAAGAAAATCTGTTTATTTTTAACAAGTTCAGTGGGACATAATCAAGCCAAGAACTGAGCATGGTAAAGTTATGACCAAACAGAACAAAAGGACCCAGGCTTCTTATTCCAACAGTTGGTAGTCATAATTATTTTTATACCTCCTCTCCCAAGCACCAACAAACCGACTGATTATTTGTAGAGTAGTTACTGCTCAACTTCTTGCACTGTGTTACTTGATGTATCAGCAAGGGGAGTTGAGGGGGCTGGGGCAGCAGGTGGGAAGGCAGCAACCTTCATGTGGTCCTCCTATTAAAGTAAGTTTTCCAACTTGAAAACCTGCAAACTAATGCTGTCAAGAAGGCGACCAAACCCCAGTCACCAGGCTCCCGCTCCAAGCAGTAAAAAACCACTGGATTCTCTCAGCCGAGAAACAGGGCCAGCAACAAGAATATACCAGCTCAGCATTGAAGGCTTATCTGAAGATCTGTGTTCTCTGGAAGCCTACTTCAGAAAATGGAGACTCCGACCAAATGCCGCCAAGACTGTCATTTCAACCTGCCAGCTGAACAATTCGAAGGCCAGCAAAGAACTTCATGTCCAGTTCTGTAGCCGACCACTCACCCACAACCCAATGTCAAAATACCTTGGCATCACTCTTGACCGTACATTGACCTACCAGCAACACCTCCAGAACACCGGAGCCAAGGTCAAGACGAGTGAATTTCGTAGGGAAACTGGCAGGTACCACCTGGGGCAGCAGAGTCAACACACCACACACTGCTTCACTCACCCTGGTCTACCCAACAGTAGAGTACTGCTGCTCAACCTGGCTCAGGAGCCGCCACTCAAATATGATAGATATCCACCTCCAAGAAACCATGAGGATTATTTCTGGAATGTTGAGACCAACACAGTTCGAGTGGCTTCCTGTGCTAGCACACATTGAACCTCCTGATGTCCGCAGGGAAAATATTCTCCTCAAAGAGCACCGCCATAAAGTTCACCAGAGGCGGGAGCAAGGCGGGTAGGCCTCACGGAGCCTCCCGCTCAATATTACACCGCCCCACACCATCATTTGACACGCTGTGGCGGCGTAAAATTCAGCCCAATGTTTCAGCTCTGTGACCTTTCATCAGAACTGGCAAAGGATAGAAATGCATTAGGTTTTAAGAAGTGAAGAGGGGAGGTGGGGAAGAGAACAAAAGGGAAGTTTGTGATAGGGCAGGAGAAATGTCATGGGACAAAGGCAGAGGGTGTGTAAATGGTTGTGTGAAAGACAAAGCAGTAGTCCAGTGAGAGTGTTAATGGCAGAATAATGAGCAGCTCTATCCAAAAGCACAACATGAAAAAACAAGTTTAAGGTAGGTACATGGTAAAAAAAGAAATAAAAAAATGAAAATATACCAGTCATATTCTGAAATTGTTGAACTCAATATTGGGTGCGGAAGGCTGTAGAGTGCCTAATCGAAAGATGAGGTGCTGCTCCTCAAGTTTGCGTTGATGTTCACTGGAACACTGCAACAGGCCAATGACAGAAATGTGGACATGAGAGCCAGGTGTTAAGTTGAAGTGGCAAGCGACCGGAAGCTCAGGGTTATGCTTTCGGACTGCTTTCTATCCTTGGCCTGCTGCAGTGTTCCAGTGAAGGTCTACGCAAGCTCGAGGAAGAGCACCTCATCTTTGGATTAGGCATCCTACAGCCCTCTGGACTCAACATTGAGTTCAACAACTTCAGACCATGACTGCCATTTTGATTGTTTTTTTACCATGTGCCGGTATTGAACTTGTTTTTCATGTTTTTGCTTTTGGACCGAGCTGTTCATTATTCTGCCATTAACACTCTCTCTGGACAAATGCTTTGTCTTTTACTATGGCTATTACTACTCCCTTTGCCTTTTGTTCCATGGCATCTTTGCCATTTCATTTCTCCTGCTCTCCACCCTATCACAGACCTTCCCTTTTGTTCTTCTTCCCCCCTTCCCCACTTCACTTGCTCAAAGCCTATTACATTTCTAACCTTTGCCAGTTCTGATGAAAGGTCACAGACCTGAAACATTAACTCTGTTTCTCTTTCCACAGATGCTGCCAGACCTGCTGTGTATTTCCAGCACTTTCTCTTTTTACTCTTACTTTTAGGGGCCTGACTTTACTGGAGTATGTCCCACTCTGCGAGTGCTCCTATATGTCAAGTCTTCTTGTCTCCCAGACTGCAATAGCACTTATTAGTCCTAGTCTCCAGCCTTCCCATGTACTCCAATCTCCTGCTTCTGCTTAGTCACAACTTCTACCTGAGCTCCTCCTGGCGTGAACCTCAATTCCACCTGTTCACCTATAGCACCTCTCTGACAGCCCCTTCTTTCTTAATCCAGGTACCCCTCTATAAATCAATTACCTCTTGCTGCATACCCCAGCTTTAAGAAAGGCAAGAGATACAAATCAAATACATCAGCTAAAGAACATTTGTGGGTTCCCTGTTGATGAGAATGGAGATAAGAGGAGAAGAGACTTTAAAGAGTAAGACATAAGTACTAAACAAAGACAAAAAGAGTCAGATGAGCCAATGAGATCAGCCCTGAATTTCCTCACTATCTTCAGCACTTATGCCATTGTTATGTGTTTATCCCACTGAAAAGATCAAGGACATTTGCATTTTGCCACATTGGGTGCATTTATGTAAATGTGCTAAATACAAGTTTCCTCGATCTTTTTAATTACAAACCTTAAGTCTGTCATTGTCCCTCAACGCTCATTTGAATACCTGCATGTTCAAGTACACAGAAGTTTCCTTGCTTTAAGACATCCTGTACTCCCCCAGAATTATCTTCACAGCTCTCCCTAACATTTCACTCAAGCGTAAGTCAGTGGTTGGTGAACTGAGCAGGGTTCTGACTTCACTTACTGATTACAAGCTTCCAAGGAATTTTTGTTTTACTCCATTTCTTCACATTTTCTAATCATTGACACTTCTTAATTTTACTGTAGTGGTATTCTCTGTTCCCAAGTAAAAAACTTTGGGATCCCAGACTTTCTTCACCTCCAAACCCATACTCAGACCAACTTCGGCCAAGGGATACCTTTCCCTATGGGCATACAGCTCAGTGCCATCATATTGAAGGAGGAGTTGCAGCAACAACATGTCTAGGACAGGAGAATCAGACAGCATGGCTGAGGAAAGCAGCCCACAATATATTGCACTCCCCTGCACAAGCACTGCACCAGTCTTACGAGGACTTCTCCAAGGAGCTGTGTAGCCAGCTGCACCCATCCCAGAATGCCGTCAGATATCTTTGCCAACCTCATCACAAAGATTATCAGCTGCCACAACTGCTTCATCTCTGACAGTTAAATGACAGCAGCTCTCAGTGTTTGTCGCTTTGTATTGTTCCAGACTGCCACAGGGCATCTGTACAACATTAGCCAGGCAGCTTTTATGTCATGCATGTGTAGGTATCAGACGCCTTCTTTCATAGTGCAGCATAATTCCTCCACTTGAGCATTGCCCTCAGGCAACAGAGGCATAGATCCAGGAACGTCTACAGAATAGCTGCATTCCCCCGGATGCATAATAGTGTGAACTTACCTCCTTGATGTAGCCTTACACCACTTGTTGGAATGTGAAATGCTGCCAGTTTGGCAACATCACTCAAGTTACACTACCAATTTTGCAAAGTATCTTTGGAATCAATTGGTAGTACAACCTGACCCTAAAGGATATTCACGAAAATTTCAATATTCTGTTGTTTGGCAGAAACATACTTGCAAAAGAATCTTTTTTTCCGCTGCTCCTCACTGTTCTCCCTAGCTTGTCCAGCTTCACACTGAAACATCTCTCCATAAATTAGTTGGAAAAAAAATGAAACTTTGATGCCTTACAGAATAAACCATGGTTAGCACAGAAACCTGTGGAGACTAATCTAAGTTATTTACTGTTTCCTTTTTCTACCTCTTTTGTTTTGCATGGAGTCTTCACATAAACATTTTATATTGTGTTTGTTTTCTACAAAAATACCTTTAAAATTATAGTTTAAACTGTTTTGAAACTGCCAGATATTCTGTCACCAGTTATTGCTGGCAAGCATTATACTGAAAAGCTTATGCTAAATGTGATGAGGTTATTTTGTGGTAATAAAATGTTCCGGATAATTATTCCTTAAGTAGAAATATTACAGAACTAGCACCATTGATACTTTAATATGGCATATCATGTGCAAGTGGTTTTTAATTTATTTACAAATACTGAATGCCACGAGATAAATCTCATTTAAATAAGTGAAGTTGTCAGTGAAATAAAATGATTTAAGTGATAAGTGACTGTCTGGATTTTTCCCTCCCTAAACAATAACTAAAGATTTTTCTGAAAGATATTGCCCCTCTAAATATAAGTTGACATTAACCGTACTCTGTTGTGTCTTACTTGACTAAGTGTGGCAGAGCTGGCACCATAGAAAGGAAGGCATGTCTGCAAAAACTTACTTGACCTCTACCAAATCAAATTGCTTAAGTAACAAGCTTTTAGCCAAAGCTATGTATTATTATCTGTATGGGGTACACTAACTACATATTGTAACAATTGTACTTTGACAGGTATGTTTATGACATTAGTTGGAACAATTCCAGTTGATCACATGGTTATAATTGGACTTAGATGTGTGCCTTTTTTCCATTTTTCAGATGTCAGACAGTTTAATACAAGGTTATTATGACAGATACATGCCCCGAATGAAAGAGTTGGAAGCATTTAACCTGGTAAGCTTTGGGGAATAGACATAAAAAGACTTTGCACATGTGAAACAAAGGAAGTGCGCTCATTCCTCCAGAATCGCTGCTCCTAACACTGTTAGCCTGACTGTGCAGCCAAAACAAAAGTTTGTTGTAATAGCAATATTTTTACAACATTGTATATATCTGCAATAAGCTAAATACAGTAAATGAAAAGTGTCCTATTCAAGAACCATCAAGCACAAGATAGGACGGTATTTTATATCTGCTGAATAATAGAGTGCAACAATTAACTGTTCGTCAACAAGAATTTCAGCTCCCCTTGCAAAGGAGACACTACCCTTTTAACACTGGTTTCTGGGTTTGGATCAGCCCTTACTATTGGGATGATAGCTGTAAGGATCATAAATCAAACAAATTTGGATCCACTCATTCTAGTTCACATTGAGCATGGATCCACAGCACAAATTTGTCATTTGGCCTAAAATGCTAATACCATTGTAAGAGGCGACAGGGTCTGAGGAAAAGAAGAAATATTTTGGTATTCTAGTGCTACTTGTACCAGATAAAGGAGTGATTGATACGGATACTGGGTGCCAAAAGTGGAAAAGTTAAGAAGGTCCAGCACTGACACCTTACCTGAACCAGAACAAAAAAGGCATTCAACAAAAAGGTTTTTTCTTATTTAGTAAGACTGTAAATTGGTACTGAAACAGATAATTGAGCTCAATCTGCAACTGCTGTGACAATTATCACTGTACAGACACATTGATTGAGCTGCTATTGAGAAACCTACTCATTACACATACAAGTGGATGTCTTAAACCCTGTAATATCACTGGGTTCAGTTTGACCTAATTTAGATCTCTTACAGTATAGTCTGGCTTAATGACATCATTCAGTTCTTTGACTTAAGTCATAGAGTGATGCAGCACTGAAACAGGACCTTTGGCGCACCAAGTCTGTGCTGACCAACAACCACCCATTTATACTAATCCTACATTTAATCCCATATTTCCTACCACATCCCCACCTTCCCTCAATTCTCCTACCACCTACCTACACTAGGGGCAATTTACAATGGCCAATTTACCTGTCAACCTGCAAGTCTTTGGCTGTGGCAGGAACCCATGTGGTCACAGGGAGAACTTGCAAACTCCACACAGGCGGTACCCAGAATTGAACTCAGGTTGCTGGAGCTGTGAGGCTGCGGTGCTAACCACTGCGCCGCCCCTAAGTAGGAGGTTTCTTTAACTAAAAAATATAGTTAAGAAAAAGTTGTATTGTTGAGAAACAGTTTACATCTGTTTTAAAAGATTTGGCTTTTACATATTTTAGGAATGAAAATGTCTGTAACATTTAGTTTTGTTAATTGTTTGCTGCTGTATTCACCTCTGTACTATCCTGAGGCTTGTAGTATTGGTGAACAAACATGGATACTTCCAGAACTTCCTGTCCTGATGAACAATTCCTGTCTTTGGGTGTTGTGTTTCAGTAGATCTTGATGGACAGAGTAATAAACAATCTTACATTCCTGGTTGTTCATCTGAAAACAGTCCTGATAACACATATTGGTGCTCAGGCATTCTTAATCGCGTGAAGGGAGTACTTTAACAGCTATGCTACAGTACCTCTCTGCTCAGCCTGTGTTTGCAATTTTGTTGGCAGCCATTCCAAGAAGTCCAACAAAGAGCATACTGTCTCTTGGTAAAACATATTGTGTCTTGTATATTCCAGAATTGTGTTAATTAGAGCAAGGAAAAGGAAGAGGTAATTTTCTTATATAATGTGTTGGCATATTTATGTATAGTATACTTAATTAGCTTTTACTAAGGCCTACTTGATGCTAAAATACCTTGGAATTTTAGAATATTATATTGACATAAGAATCTATACCATATGAGCAAAAGTCATGAACCTCTGAAAAATACTTTCTATTAAGCACAATTATGGACAGCTGTTTAAATAGATTAATAATTAAAACTATCAAATAGATCATTCAACTGAGGTATCTGAGGATTTGTTACTTATGAACTACTTAAACAGACAATTGGAACTGTTTTATGCATCTTTCTTTCAGCTGAAAGTAGCCTTAGCCCCTTGTATTGAGGGTTTGATACTTTTGGACCGGCTTTGCTACCTCAAGGAACAGGTAAATCTGTCTCACTGGGTGGTGTATGTGGGGTACTTCATTTTGCCAAAGATTTCATGCCCATAATGTAATTACAGAGATTTTCAGAAAATGCTTTATTTCTTTAAATCGATCTATATAACTTTGCATTCTTTAACATGTATGACTAACAGATGTTCTTCATATTTGATACAGTCACATTTGTTTAACTCACTTTATCAAAAAGCTGGCACTAAAATACAACTATTGGACAGAAGACAATATATAATCCTATTGAGAGATATACTTTACAATGATGGGGTATAAACAGAATAAAATAGTGAAATTATGGTACCTTAATTGCAGTAAATTACCTGTATTAGTTACAATAAATTATTTACACATGGTAAATCTCTAATTGCAATATGATTTTATCATTAAATAGAAGACTTACAAATGCAGGAACACACATGTATTCAATGTAAAATGGCATGTGTTTTGTTGAAGCCTTTTTTAATGAACTATTTGAAAGAATTCTAAAACTTTTATCTTTTGCAGGAAAATATAGCTTGGTCGGCACTAGTACAGCTGTTTGATCCCCTGAAGTCCCCAAGATGTTATGCAGTAATTGGCGTGAAGAAGTAGCGCTGCTCCAAATTCACTTACCACATGGTTGATACATTACAAGTTTTGACTCCACACCTTTTGGTTTATCCATTCCTATACAGTTTAAATTTATGGTTTTAACAGGTCCGAGGTTGCTAGTTTTACAAGATATTTTTAAACAGTTGATTACACTTTTTCTTCTCGCAGTGCACACATGACAATTTAATGAACAAACGGAAAGCATTTGAGCGGGAAAGTCATTATTGCATGTTGCTTTTCTTGGCAGGACTTGCTCAACTGAAAGAGAAAAGTCTTAAAGATGCAGTCAACTTTTCATAATACAAAACAATAAAGATTTTAGTTCAGTAGCAGTCAGGTTATATGGGCCTCTTTATTCTGTGTAAACAGAAATGTATTATTCTTTCCTAATGGAAAATTAATTCAAATCGTGCACATTATTGTTATAGGACTTAAATTATGTTTAATAAATGGTGACTGAGTGTGCGTTACAATGATGCTGTGTCACATTTAAGAATTGGAGTGACGTCATTGAATTTATAACCGAGGAATTGGTTCAATTTGGCAGGATTGGGATGCGGCGGAGCAGGAGCCAGCAATGGTCTGTGGCACTGCAGCAGAACCATGGGATGCACTCCTTATCCTCTCAGCTACCTTTTTTTGGTGGCGGCTCTAGCTGTCATTTATGGACCACCGGTTAGGTTCCATGTAGATACATTTTCCTGAACACATCCAGCACCAGTTGCATTCAGGCAGCCCAATTTTACAAAGGGGCCTCATACTAGCATTAGGCCCCCTGCTTGCATATGTAAAGAGCCTGCTTCAGGTGTAAACCTTGGATGGCTCTTTTTCTGCCTTTACCAGTATGCTATATTGGATGCTTAGGCACCTGAGAAACAAATGACAAGCCATTGAATTTCTATCCACTCATTTCAACACTGAGAACAGCCTTATCAAACTAAGCTGTATCATATACACTTGCTTTGCTGTTCTATCCGAAGAGTTTATTTTACCAGTGCACAATATGACTGGGTAGGAAGTGTTTTACGGAATTTTGACTAAATCGTTATTACAGTGGAGTCTGAGAATATAGAAGGCAAAAAAAGGAGATCCAAGGTGCCTATTCTGACCCTTGGGAAAAGGCCCCTTTCCCCGGACCCTTTTAAAAAAAAATTTCAATGATTTATCCAGTTCCTTTCCAAGCAACCTTCTGTATTTTAAAATAAATCCCTAACTTTTCCTTTATTCTTCTTCTGGTGATGATCTTAAACGTATCTCATTATCAACTCAGCAACCAGTGGAAATTGTTTTCCCCAATTGAACTTATCAAAGTCTCTTGTCATTTTTACACATATATCAAATCTCCTCTTAACTTTCTCTTTTCTAGGGAAAAGAACCCCAGTTTTTTTCTAGTCTGTCCACAAGTTGTTCCTGGTATCATCTTTGTAGATCTTTTCAATAGCTGTCTATGGTCTTGACATCTTTGCTAAAATAAAGCACCCTGACCTAGACACAATGCCCCGTGATATTTACTCAGACCCACAAGGAGAGCAGGGGTGAGGATTTCCAGATGGGAAATCCAGAAATGTGGGTTTCCTGGACATCCTGCAGAATTTAACTGCGGGACGTCTTTTAAACTTTCTCAAGAGGTTTCTTGTCTGACCGCCAGCTAGATTGACGGTAGAGAATTCTAAGATTGCCGTGGATAGGGAGAAGTCAGAAATCATGTGTTGGTTGGGGGCAAGGGAGATGTTGGGGATCGCAGGAGGGTGGGTAGAGGAAATCATAGATTGGGTGGTGGATGGGGGACTTGGAGGTTGCAGGGAGAATTGGAGGTTGCGGTGGGGGTGGGGTGGGGAAGCTGGAGATTGTGGGGGACTTTGGAGATCAGAGTGGGATGGGGGTAGTCAAAGGTCATAGGTGGGAAAATGTTGCCGATCGCAGTATAGGACTTTGAAATCGCAGTGAATCTGGGAGAGGAGGATGTGGGAGTTTGGGAAAGTTGGAAATCATAGTGGGGAGGGGGGGTCGGAAATGTTGGAGATTTAGGTTGGGGGTTTGGGAGATGGTGGAGATCGGGTGGAGCTGAGGGAAGTTGAACATTGGGGGTGGGGCTTGTTGGAGATGGGGCTGGGGGATAGAAATCCAGGATGGGGTGGGATATGTTGGAGATTTGGAGTGGGTTTTGGGGGAAATTGGAGATCGGGAATGGGTGAAGTTGGAGATCGGGTGGGGGTTCTTGTAAATTTGGGGGTGGGGGCTGAGGAGATTTCAGAATGGGGGGTGGGGGATGTTGGAGATTCGGAGTGGAGACTGGGGGAAGTTGAGATTGGGAGTTGTTGGAGATAGGGTGGGGATGGAGATCTGGGGTATGAGGATGGGTGATGTTGGAGATTGGGCACGTGGGGATGTTGGAGATTCGGGTTGGCGGTTTTTGGATATCTGGGTGGGATGCAGGAGTTTGGGGTGGGAGTGTGTTGGAGATTGGGGTTGGGGCTGAGGGATGTTGGAGATCGGGTGGGGTGTTGGAGATCTGGGTGTGGTGAGGGGATGTTGGAGATTGGGGTGGGGGTGATTGGAGATCTGGGTGGGGTGTAGGGGATGTTGGAGATTGAGGTTGGGACTGTTGGTTGTGGCAAGGTGGGATGGGGGAAGTTGAGAATTGTGGGTGGGGGATATTGGAGATCGCAGTAAAGGACTCGGAGTTTGCAGTGAGGTGGGGGATGTTGGAGATCATGAGAATTTAGAGATAGTCAGAAATGGGGGGTGTAGGGTGTTGGACATCGCGGAGAGGACACAGAGATCATAGAAGGGTGTGGTGATGAATGTCGGAGATCAGTGGAGAGAATTGGAGATCGTAAATGGATGGGAGTCAGAGATCATTGGGGGTGGGAGTCATTGGATGTCACGGTGTCTGATTGTTAATGTATAAAGCAGTTAGCTTAGGCGGGGTGAGGAAGTGCTCCTGTTCCTCCTGGTCACAAGCTGTCCTTTAATTGCGCTTACCTTATGGATCCAAACCTTCTCATCTCCCTGGTGAATTGAACTCCAAAAAAAGAGCACATTTTGCTGCAGACAAGATGGAGTAAGAGGTCAGGTGATCCCTCCTCTACTGCAAAAGTACATTGTAACTGTTGGAGACTAAACACTTCATCACGTCTGGACTAGTTCTGGGGAAGGCAAATTAAAATGCTACACAGGCTATTCAATGCTAAATGGGTCCCAGCTTCAAGAATTGGATTGACAAAGACCTTCACAGACAGGGCGACTCTGGATTCAAAGCTAAGATAATGGCTGGAATTTGACGCCACCACCATCCACCCCTCCACAGGAGCGGGCTGGTGGCGGGGGGGTCGTAAGATTGAGTGGGAGGTGGGGGTGCCATTCCCTACGTCTTCCTGCCCCCGCTGCAGTTTTACCAGGGGCAGTGGTGAGAAATGGTCTGCCTGCCCCAGGCTAATCAAGGCCCTTACGTGGCCAATTAACTGCCACTTAAGGGCCTCCTCCTGCCACCACTAGTAAAACCTGATGGCTTCCTTGTGGGCTGGTGGGGGCCCTCATGATCGGGCACCCTATGCCCCATGGAGGGCCCGACCTAAAGCCCCAACCACCCCCACTGAAATAAAGTCCCTCCACTCCCAACTGACCCCCTCCCCCTTGCCTCGCCGTGACCCGGCCAATTGTCCCCGGCGAGGCCCCAAAACTTACCTCTCTTCTGGGGCCAATGTCCACAATCCTGCTGTTGGCTGGATGCAGTCCCAGCATGGGCCACCACTCCCAGTGGTGCTGCAGGGACTGCGAGCTGCTGGCCCACTGATTGGCCAGCACCTCTTGGAGGTGGCACTTCTGCCTCAAGGAGGCGGAGGTCACACCCAGGTCCAATTAAGGGCCTCGGGAGTGTAAAATCCTGGCATAGCACCCCCCATGCCTGGCGGAGGCAGGCTCGCTCCAGACCTTTTGGCCGGTGAGTAAGGCCTCCCGCCCAATGTAAAATTCCAGCCAATTGGTGGGACATAACATCACTTTATCCAGATATGCCACATTCAAGCCCATTGTGTAACAATGACCCCCACATTGAAAAACATTGTATGAACACATCAGGGGAGATCATCCATGGTCACCTGACCTAAACCAAACCTGGTAAGGTTTCTTCTTAAAGAAAAGGATTTCTTTGAAAAGACAGTGGGAGAGAGAGAGAAAGCCAGCAGCTGAGAGATTCATTCCAGCCAAGAATAAGGCTCTGCCTGTAACATCTTTAAACCGTTGAGGCAGAGACTACAAAGGTGACCTTGAAAACTCTCCTCTGAGAAATTGTAACAAGATTGTCCACTGACTTTGACTGAGTCTTAAACAAAGGAATCTGCAATGCTTCAGTGAATCAAGAAAAGGAACATCAGGCCTGCAACACTTAAAAAAAGTTTCAAAGTGAACTCTCTTTTACAACAATCGGACTTAAATGCAAGCTATCCTCTAATCTCTAACTTTTCTTGTGTGTGCCTGTGTGAGTGGGTGAGGTTGCGAACATTTTCGGGTCTTGTTTAATAAATAGTTATCTTTCCTTTTAAACCTACGAGAAAATATGTTGTCTTTTTTTTTACCCTTAAAACGCTCAAGGACTAAATCACTTTAAAAAAAAACACTATCTGCGGTCAGTTGAGAGGTAAGAAGTGGAAGTCACCCACACTATCTCCCACCTGTCTGTAACACTAATTATTTAAAAATCTAGGATCCCATCATTTCTTTACAGCTTTATCAGTTTGTTTTCACACTTCTAAATATTTGATATTTGAACCCTTAGGTTTGTCCACTTTTCAAATGCTTTAGTGTATATGTCACCTAAAGTTTTTTTCTAAAATATATTACCTCACGTTTCTCCACTTTAAATTTTGTCAACTTTCTATTTCCCAAATGACTAAGCTTTTAAGACTACTGGTACTCTGCAATGCATGCAATGCATCACTTTTAATGCTGTGTTTATATGCTTTTGCCAAGGTGCTTTAACAAATGTATTATTTAGTAAGTGGTTAAAGGTTGGTTATGTCATTATTTATAACTCAACATTTCCCTGTGCTATTGTACGTCTGAAATCAAAAGTACACAATACATGTTGCTGTTTATAATGTTCAAACATGGTTCCAACTTCTTTCAGGCAAATATTAGAAATATATTTGGAGATGTATCACATTTATATGTACATGAAGGAGAATTTTAGGTAAGAGAGGCAGTATTTAAAATAATAAATAATGGAAATACTCTGAAGTCTCAGTACAATGATCATCTTGGGACCATCCTTACAAACATGGTCCCTGTTACACTTTAGCTGTGATTTTATTTATGTTTGGGACTAATAGAATCTGATCATTTCTTTCAAAGTTTAATGTATGCTAGAAATGTACTTGGATTGTAATGCGGCATACCAATGTACAAATCCTAACTCAAGATTCCTCTTTTCACTTCCTTAGTTAAGGTATTAACATATTTGCTAAAAGAATTTAAACAAATGGATAAAACATTCATATGATAGTATCTCATTGTTTAATTTTAGGGGCTTAATCTTAATGTATTTTATCTCCTGCTGAATCTCATACCGAACCACTTCTTAAATAACCATGATGAACATGAATGGAAACAAGAAACGTTGGAAATACTCAGCAGGTCTGGCAGCATCTGTGGAGAGAGAAGCAGAGTTAACATTTCAGGTCAGTGACCTTTCGTCAGAACTGGCAGATATAAGAAATGTAAAATATTTTAAGCAAGTAAAGTGGGGTGGGGCAAGAGATAACAAAAGAGGTGTTGACAGGGTCATAAAATAGCTGACCAGAAGATCATGGAGCACAGGCAAACAATGCCCCACCCCCGCTTTACTTGCTTAAAATCATTAACATATTGTTTGCCTTTGCACACACTGGCTGCAGGAGCTAACCCTAGCCCTAACCCTAACGTGCTCCCATATCGTGCTGAAGGTCAGTAGCAGGACAGTGCTGCTGAAGGTGAGCAAAGTGCTGGACAGGTAAGTGCCTCCCAAGCAGTTGGCTATCACCTACCAAGCAGTGAAAGCACTCTCTGAGAGAAGTGCTTTGAATAGCAGTCTCTCTAAGGCCACAGCTGGAGATCTTCAGTATAACTGATCAAAGTCTTCCAGGCCTGTCAGTTTCACTTGTTACGGCAAGGGTGCGGAGGGGGTCACAGTCGCGCCTCTTGCCCTTCCTCTTATTTGACTGCAACAGGGTTTATTCCTTTTAAACAGTGGTTGTGCTCACCACTTCAGTGAGTGTTTTACCTTTTACCTGTAATGTGATCGCGAAAGAGCCAATGGGTCAGGTTTTCTTGAGTTTAAACAAGAAAGAGGTAAGTTTAATATATTCAACAAGCTAAACCCGTTCTAAAATAACTTAAAAAATGCTACATATTCACACAAGGATCACACACACACAAAAATAGATTACAAAGTGGAAAGTAGGTTTTTTGGTTGAATTAAAGTCCAAAATAAATCAAAGTTAAATACACAGTCTGAGGTTGGATGATTCGGTGGTTGTCCAGCTGGAGCTGTATTCTTGAAGTCTTTGGCTGGTCAAAGTGCACTTTGTGGCTTCTCTTCCCCTGGTCTCTGGCTATAGCATTCTGAAGACTTGGAGGGTCCACACTCGCAGATGGTTTTCAAACTTGATGTTTTCTGGATAGAGGGAAAGAGAGAAAGGGAAGCACACATCCTTCTCTGCTTCTGCGGTCTGAGTTCTGCCTGTCTCTTGTCTGTGTAACAAAACTCCCAGCTTTTTCAGAGATGGACAGACGGTCATATGACTGCCTCACAGTATTCCCTGGAACCTTCTAATGCGATACCAGGTTCAGAATTGGCTCTGCAGGCCCCAGGATGTCAGTATTTACACTTGGAGGGTATGCGCTTTCAAAGTCAATGTGTCAGGATTACCTTGACTGTCATGCTAATGAAGCAATCCTAGGTAATTCAATTACTTAAAGCAAGCCAGTGTTCTGGGTCCAGGGCTTCACAGACCTCTGGCGCCGGTTGGGCCTTGGAATGTGCAAAGGTGGTTCAAATGCAAATTGTGGTGGCCATCTTGGCTGATAGTTTTTTAAAAGGTAAGTGTCATATTTTCTCCATTAAAAGTCGAATGTAAGTTTCCAACTGATGAATTAATAATTCTCGTTTGGCATGTAGTGTTTTCTTGACCCACTGAAGAAGCTCTTCCCACTGTGCATTCGCCTTAGTGACCCTGGTGAATTGGTGACAGGTCAGGAAACATGTTCCGTGGCTGAGAAATTCAGGATTCATTGTTAAAACAACTAATAATTGGCTTCTTAACTGCCTCAACCACTTTTTAATTACTTACCTGACAGACCCAAAAGTGTTCCCAGCTCTCCTTCAATTCCATCCCCGGGGAAGGACGGAAGAGGGTGGGATGGAATTACCTTCCGGGAGAGGAGCAGAGCAGACCTGTGGGGAGAACGCCGAGAGCGGAGCCTATAAATTGAGCCCGAGGATCAAGGCCCAGTCTCTTACCTTCCGGGAGTGGAGTGGAGAGGAGCGGAGCGGACCTGTGGGGAGATCGCCAAGAGTGGAGCCTATAAATTGAGCCCGAGGATCGAGGCCCAGTCTCTCACCTTCCGGGAGCGGAGCAGAGAGGAGTTCTTCCAGCTCGACGGAGTTTTGAAAAAAAAACCAACAGTGACATCACAGGAGAGCTGCGAGGTGATTGGTTGGTGAGGCACTGCTGTTAGGGAATAGCTCTAAATAGCTGGGTAAGTATCTCAGGTAAGAAAAGTTTAAAGTTTATTTCAAATAAAGTAAGTAGTTTTTTTTTAGGGAGTTCTGTAATAACGAGGACCAGGGAAGAAGGGCCTTAGAGTGACTGATATTATTGGACATTAAGATCTTCCAGAAGGTTTAATTTAATTTAAAGGGTTAAGTCATCACAGGAGAGCTCAAAGCCATGGTGTGTTCCTAGCGCTCCATGTTGGAAGCCGGGAACAATTCCAGTGCCCAGGACCAGCATATGTGCAGGAAATGTGTCCAGCTGCAGCTACTGGATGCCCGGGTTTCGGAGCTGGACCAGCAGCTGGGGACACTGTGGAACATCGACGAGGCGGAGAGTATCGTGGATAGCATGTATAGAGAGGTGGTCACACAGCAGGCTCAGAGCCCACAGGCAGGAAGGGAATGGGTGACCACCAGGCAGAGCAAGAGGTCTAGGCAGGCAGTGCAGGAATCTCCTGTGGCTATTCCCCTGCAAAACAGATATGCTGCTTTGGATACTGTTGGGGGAATGGCCTCTCAGGGGAAAGCAGCAACAGCCCAATTCGTTGCACCACGGTTGGCTTTGCTGCACAGGGGAGGAGTAAAAAATGTGGGAATGCAGTAGTTATAGGGGATTCAATTGTAAGGGGAATAGATAGGCGTTTCTGTGGCCACAAGAGAGACTCCAGGATGGTATGTTGCCTCCCTGCTGCTAGGGTCAAGGATGTCTCAGAGCGGTTACAGGACATTCTGAAGGGGGAGGGTGAACAGCCAGTGGTCGTGGTGCACATTGGAACAAACGACATAAGCAAAAAAAAAAGATGAGGTCCTAAAAGCAGAATATAGGGAGCTAGGAAGTAAGTTGAAAAGTAGGACCTCAAAAGTAGTGATCTCAGGATTACTACCAGTGCCATTTGCTAGTCAGAGTAGAAATAGCAGGATATATCAGATGAATACGATGGTGTGAGGGGGAGGGTTTTAGATTCCTGGGGCATTGGGACCGCTTCTGGGGGAGGTGGGACCAGTACAAACTGGACCGGTTACACCTGGGCAGGACAGAAACTGATGTCCTAGGAAGAGTATTTGCTAGAGTGGTTGGGGAGGGTTTAAACTAAAATGGCAGGGGGATGGGAAGCATTGCAAGGAGTCAGAGGAGGGGGGATCAAAGACAAGAACAAAAGACAGTAAGGGGAATAAGAAAAGTGATAGGCAGAGAAATCAAGGGCCAGAATCAAACAGGGACACAGTGAAAAATAGTGGGAAGAGGACAAGTAATGTTAAAAAGACGAGCCTTAAGGCTTGTGCCTTAACGCGCGGAGCATTCGCAATAAAGTGGATGAATTAATCGAACAAATAGATGTAAACGGGTGTGATATAGTCGGGATTACAGAGACATGGCTGCAAGGTGACCAGGGATGGGAAATGAACAACCAGGGATATTCAATATTTAGGAAGGACAGACAAAAAGCAAAAGGCAGTGGAGTTGCATTGCTGGTTAAAGAGGAAATTAACGCAATAGTGAGGAAAGATATTAGCTCTGACGATGTGGAATCGGTATGGATAGAGCTGAGAAACACTAAGGGGCAAAAAACGTTAGTGGGGGTTGTATATAGACCCCCAAACTGTTGTGGTGATGTTGTGAATGGCATTAAACAGGAAATTAGAGATGCATGCAATAAAGGAACATCTGTAATTATGGGTGACATTAATCTGCATATAGATTGGGCAAATCAAATTAGTCACAATACCGTAGAGGAGGAATTCTTGGAGTGTATATGGGATGGTTTTCTGGACCAATACATTGAGGAACCAACTAGAGAACAGGCCATCCTAGACTGGGTATTGTGTAATGACAGAGGAATAATTGACAATCTAGTGGTGCGAGACCCCTAGGGGACGAGCAACCATAATATGATAGAATTCTTCATCAAGCTGGAGAGTGACGTAGTTGATTCTGAGACAAGGGTCCTGAATCTTAGTAAAGGAAACCACAAAGGTATGAGGTGTGAGTTAGTCATGATGGATTGGGAAATGTTACTTAAAGGGATGATGGTGGATAGGCAATGGCAAACATTTAAAGAGCGCATGGATGAACTGCAACAATTGTTTATCCCTGTCTGGCGCAAAATTTAAACGGGAAAGGTAGCCAAACCATGGCTTGCAAGGAAAATTAGAGATAGATCCAAGGAAGTGGCATATAAATTTGCCAGGAAAAACAACAGACCTGAGGATTAGGAGCAGTTTAGAATTCAGCAAAGGAGGACCAAGGGATTGATTAAGAAGGGGAAAATAGAGTACGAGAGCAAGCTTGCGGGGAACATAAAAACTGACTGTCAGTTTCTTTCGGTATGTGAAGAGAAAAAGATTGGTGAAGACAAATGTAGGTCCCTTACAGTCAGTAACAGGGTAATTTATTATGGGGAATAAAGAAATGGCTGACTAACTAAATGCATACTTTGGTTCTGTCTTCACAAAGGAGGACACAAATATCATACCAGAAATGTTGAGGAACACAGGGCTTAGTGAGAGAGAGGAACTGAAAAAAATCAGTATTAGTCGAGAAATGGTGTTGGGGAAATTAATGGGATTGAAGGCCGAAAAATCCCCAGGGCCTGATGGTATGCATCCCAGAGTACTTAAGGAAGTGGCCCTAAAAATAGTGGATGCATTAGTGGTCATCTTCCAAGATTCTATAGACTCTGGAACAGTTCCTACAGATTGGAGGGTAGCTAATGTAGCCCCACTATTTAAAAAGGGAGGTCGAGAGAAAGCAGGGAATTATAGACCAGTCAGCCTGACGTCAGTAGTGGGAAAAATTCTGGAGTCCGTTATCAAAGATTTTATAGCAGAGCACTTGGAGAACTATGGTAGAATCAGACAGAGTCAGCATCGATTTACGAAAGGGAAATCATGCTTGACAAATCTACTAGAATTCTTCAAGGATGTAACTAGTAGAGTTGATGAGGGGAGCCAGTGGATGTGGTTTATTTGGTCTTGCAGAAGGCTTTCGACAAAGTCCCACATAAGAGATTAGCATGTAAAATTAAAGCGCATGGGATTGGGGATAGTGTATTGCGATGGATAGAAAATTGGTTGGCAGACAGGAAACAAAGAGTAGGGATAAATGGGTCTTTTTCCGAATGGCAGGCAGTGACTAGTAAGGTACCACAGGGATCAGTGCTAGGACCCCAGCTATTCACAATATACAATAATGATTTAGATGAGGGAACTAAATGTAATATCTCCAGATTTGCAGATGACACAAATCTGGGTGGGAGGGTGAGTTGTGAGGAGGATGCAGAGAGGCTTCAGGGTGATTTGGACAAGTTGAGTGAGTGGGCTACTGCATGGCAGATGCAGTATAATGTGGATAATGTGAAGTTATCCACTTTGGTAGCAAAAACAGGAAGGCAGATTATTATCTGAATGGCTATAAACTGAGAGAGGGGAATATGCAACGAGACCTGGGTGTTCTCGTACACCAGTCACTGAAGGTAAGCATGCAGGTGCAACAGGCAGTAAAAAAGGCAAATGGTATGTTGCCCTTCATAGCGAGAGGATTTGAGTACAGGAGCAGGGATGTCTTGCTGCAATTATACAGAGCCTTGGTGAGGCCACACCTGGAATATTGTGTGCAGTTTTGGTCTCCTTATCTGAGGAAGGATGCACTTGCTATAGAGGGAGTGTAGCAAAGGTTTACCAGACTGATTCCTGGGATGGCGGGATTGACATATGAGGAGAGATTGAGTCGGTCAGGATTATATTTGCTGGAGTTCAGAAGAGTGAGGTGGGGGGATCTCATAGAAACCTATAAAATTCTAACAGGACTTGACAGGGTAGATGCAAGAAGGATGTTCCTGATGGTGGGGGAGTCCAGAACCAGGGATCATAGTCTAAGGATGGAAATGAGGAGAAATTTCTTCACCCAGAGAGTGGTGAGCCTGTGGAATTCGCTGCCACAGAAAGCAGTTGAGGCCAAAACATTGAATGTTTTCAAAAAGGAGTTAGCTATAGCTCTTGGGTCTAAAGTGATCAAAGGGTATGGGGCAAAAGCCGGAACAGGCTACTGAGTTGGATGATCAGCCATGATCATAATGAATGGCAGTGCAGGCTCGAAGGGACAAATGGCCTCCTCCTGCTCCTATTTTCTATGTTTCTATGGATCACATTGGGATTCTGACCTGACATCATTTTTGGGATTTTCCCACCCCGCTCACCCATGAACCCGCCTCCAACGGCCTGAAAAATTTCTGTCCCATGTCTCTATCATCAGCATGTGGTTAACAGACACCTGCACACATATGGCCAGGTGTATTGTGTCCTGACCATGGTGGGGAAGCAGGGACATGGCGTAGTACATAGCTGTCGCCTCTTGTCTCTACTTGCCCCAAGTCGACTAAGGCAGGCGAAAAATCCAGGTCATTATGTCCAAAGACTCCATCTTTGAATCTGCAGACAAATACGTTGCCAAGCAGAAAGCTTGCAGTTTTATTTTGACCATTACTATAATACCAAATCTCTGAAATTCAAACTGAAAATTGTGTTTATATTAATTGAAAACCAGTGAACTTTATCAATAGAAATGAGTTATTACAGCTGTTAGGAGTCTCTGTTACAGACACAGTTATGGACATTTTAATAATGCCGTTATAGACCTCACTAAAGCAGTCGTTGCATTAGTTTTACACCTTTTTTATGATGTCAATAAGTTAGACTGGCCTCTGAAGTTTAAAGATGAAGGAGTTTTAAGGGTGCCAGGAATAGTCAGTTATTCCATTCTGTTCAAAATTCCCTTATTATGTATTTAGCTTTGGCCCTCAAAGGCAAGTGTAACAATGTGAACAAATAGGAAGAATTCAGTGCCTGCAACATTTAGGTGTTTGAAGACCTAAAATATTACACCACCTGCTTCTGAGAAGGATTAAGCCTGATTTGATTGATGTCAGAGCCAAGTTTTAACTTTCAGCACCTGAATAACTTTGGCCAGACATAGAGCCAGGACATCTGGGCTGCCACAGCTCTGGAACCATGATGCATGTCCTTGACTTAGGCACCTTCGCAGACAGGGCCCTCCACTCTGCCAGCCACGTGTTGCCAAAGCTGACAATGTAGAAGTGCAGATGGCAGAGTAGTGACTCAGAAAGGGTGGCTGCTATCTGATGGGGGAGAGCCCCTACTGGAGGCACCCAGATTCCAGACTCTGATCTGCTCCTTCCTGCAAGGACACATGTATTCTGTGATTAAGGAAAACTACAACTGACCAAATTGAATTACACCTGCGTTACCATGTACCACATCACAACATGCTAATTATTACATGTATATACTGTGAAATATTCACGATTGTCCAGGTGAAAATGGCCCAGGCTGTGATTAATGTTCAGAAAAAGTTTATTCTATAGGTAGAGGCAAATTGTGAAGTTTCACTTGGAGTTTGGTTTGTGGTTATATCAATTAATATATTTAAGGATTTGCTATGATGATATTAAAGCTGAAGCTAAAGTTCTGTTGGTTGATATGGGACAGGAGAAGGGTTAGGTGACCATGTTCAATCACCATTCTCTTATTTCTGATAAATAAGTTACAAATGAAGATTTGCGTTTTCCTGATCTTCAATTACTTGTTCACTGAAATAGTGAAATTGCAGTTATATCTTCTATAGTTGCAACTACTGCAATTGAGCCATAAAATAGATATATATTTATTGTAAATAATTAGTCTAAGGAAAAAGAAAATACAAACTAAAATGCCACAATTATATTTAGTGATTTCAAAGATTTTATGAAATGAAAAATCTGCATGTTAAAACTTAAAATTGTGTTTATATTCTTTAAGTACATTTAGCAGTGAATCGATATTGTATTTTTCATAAGGGAAGTAAAATACATTTGGTTAAGGGCTTATTCTAAATAGGTTAATACTAAAAATAGCATAGTCAGGGATTTGCACAAACCTATTAACTGGTGCACTAAATATAACACAGTGGGAATTAAACCTACAGATATCCTGCAGGATTCACATCCTTTAAACCTGTATAAATATTGATGTATGAGTAACAGATTTTTCTAATTAGATGGTTGAAATATTTTTACTGAGGGAAAGACAGACTTGCATTTTTAAAGCATCTGTCACAACCACAGGATGTCCCAAAGTGCTTTACACCCAATGAAAAATCTTTGAACAGTTGTAGCCAATTTACACACAGCCAGGTCCCACAAACAGCAATGTGATAATTGTTGTATGATTGCCTTTAAGAGTGATATCCCTTTAAGATCTTAGTATGCTAATGGGCTAAGTACCAGAATGTCGTCATGTGACTCGAAGCCAGAGTCACTCTGCAACTGTAACACCTAGAGGAAGGTTCTGTAAATAGTTAACTCTGTACTGTATACTAGTTTAGCTGTAATAAACCTGTTAGAGATCTTCAACAAACTGGACTCCATGCATCTCATTTATGTTGCATCAGACAACATAAAAGAACTCATTACAATAATGACCTGATAATCAAATTAATAATATAGTCAAGGGAGAAATAGTGGCTGGGACTCCCCACAGCTTATCCACTATCTACAAGGCACAAGTCAGGAGTGTGATGGAATATTCTCCACTTGCCTGGATAGGTGCAGCTCCAACAACACTCAAGAAGCTCCACACCATCCAGAACAAAGCAGCCCACTTGATTGGCACACCATTCACGAACATTCACTCCCTCCACCACCGACGCACAGTGGCAGCAATGTGTCCCATCTACCAGATGCACTGCAGCAATGCACCGAGGCTCCTTAGACAGCACCTTCCAAACCTGCGACCTCTACCACCTCGAAGGACAAGAGCAGCAGATGCATGGGAACATCACCACCTGCAAGTTCCCGTCCAAATGACACACCATCTTGACTTGGAACTATATTGCCGTTCCTTCACTGTCGCTAGGTCAAAATCCTGGAACTCCCTTCCTAACAGCACTGTGGGTGTACCTACCTCACATGGACTGCAGCAGTTTAAGAAGGCAGCTCACCACCACCTTCTCAAGGGCAATTAGGGATGGGCAATAAATGCTGGCAAAGCCAGTGACACCCACATCCCATGAATGGATTAAAAAAAAGGAAAGTCTTATTCAAAATAATGCTATGAGTTTTTTCATATCCACCTGAGAGAGAAGATGGGGCTTCAGTTTAACATCTGAAAGACACTATCTCTGACAGTGCAACACTCCCCACTACTGTACTTACTGTTCTGTACAGCCAAAATTGTGTGCTGAAGTCTCTGGAGTGGGACTTGAACCTACAACCTTCTGATTCAGAGTCAAATGTGCTACCACTGAGCAATGGCTACCACCTAACTGTAGTTTAACACTGTATTGATGGTCCATCATGCTGTTTCCGGTTAATGGAATATATGTTCACAACCATGGTTCCCCATATCGTAAGTTTCCAATCTTGGCCATAAGAACAAAATACTGTGAATGCTGGAAATCTGAAATAAAAACAGAAAATGCTGGAAATACTCAGTATCTGTGGAGAGAGAAACAGAGTTAATGTGTCAGGTCAGTGACCCTTCGTCATAACAGGGAGTGCTTAGAGATGTGATAGTTTTAAACAAGGTAAGAATAGGGGGAAGGGAAGAAAAGAACAGAAGGGAAAGTCTGTGATAGGGTGGAAGGCAGGAGAAATTAAACGACCAAAGAAATGATAGCGTATGGCAAGGAGAGATGGTAATAGAACAAGTAAAGAAAAAAACATGTGTCTAGAGGAAGTGTAAATGGGAAAAGGTAGAATCACCATCAAAAGCTGTCATCCAAAAAGGGTCAGGGGTTATGATCTGAAATTGTTGAACTCAGCGTTGAGTCTGCAAGGCTGTGAAGTGCATTGTTGAAATATGAGGTGCTGTTCCTCGAGTTTACAGTGAACTTCATTGGAACAGGATAGGATGCCGGTACTGAGCTGAAACGTTAACTCTGTTTCTCTCTCCACAAATGCTACCAGAACTGCTGAGTATTTCCAGCATTTTCTTTTCTAATTCCAAACTTGGCTACTTGCAAGGTGGGATGTGGGACAAGATCAAGGCACTGCCCAGAGAGAGAGAGAGAGAGAGGATGGCAGATCAGCAGCCTAACTTACATTGCACTCCATTTTCCTTCCCGTTGACTATCAGATCTGCCATTCCCCCATCTTCCTCAGCTATTCACATGATGTCTGTCTCTCTTAAATGTGTTTAATTTGCTATATTACACTTCTTCCTACCATGCTATGCTATTATCACCAGCTATTTAATTATCTACCATTTTCCTTTCAAGCACTTTACAGGTCATTCTCTATCCTCTGTGTGTGTCCACCCACCTCCTCCACTGCTTTCCTTTGATGTTCCTTTTATAAATGCTTTTTGTCTGTATTGTTCCCCAGTTCTGATGAAGGGTTACACCTGAAAAGTTAACTGGTTTGTTCTCACCACAGATATTGACTGGCCTGCTAAGTGTTTCCAGGATTTTCCGTGTTTGTTTCAGCTTCCCAGCATTTGCAGTTTTTGGTTTTTATTTGTTTTTAATAACCTCTTTTCTGCTGGGAAATCTCTGCCCTCTGCGTGTTGCCTCTCCAGTGAGACAGCCAACATCAAAAGCATTGGTTTTCAACATGAAATCAGTGATGCAGAACGAAAAAGTAAAACTAGTGAGTTAGCCACAGCTAAAAGAGAGCAATGTGGAAAAGAATACAAATATGAGGTCATAAATTTCAACAAAATGGGAATTTTAAAGAAGAGGAACAAAACCAACAAGACATTAAAATAGTTTGGAATTATGCATATTTTACACATGAATCAGAACTTCTACTATGAAAGGACATTGTGCTTATGGAAAAGGGAAGGAAGAGAAGGGCCAGTTCTTATTGTGACAATGTAGCACACAAGTGATGCGACCTGTTTTGAAATAGCTTATGTACTTGTTCTTGAACAAACAAACTTGTTTGACAAATTATTTCTAATGAAGGTGCTGTCCTTTTAAAGTAGTAGCAGCAATCCTTGTTTTGTAGAAGTTAAATACCAAGCACTTTAAAGCCACAAAGGATAGAAAATGCAACGTCTTTTGCTAGATTTTTTTTCTTGCTTTTCCCTGCTTTTTTCCCCATTTCCTGAAGGTTCTTTTTCAATAGTGCTTATTATGCTTATTTAAGAGTCGTGAATGGCTGAATGCTACTTATTGGAAATTTAAATTTGATATTCTTGCTTTCCTTTCCTTGCACTGGGTTTCTGCCCCCCAATCCCTCCAGCCTGCCACACGACCCTCCAAAAAATCCCTCTCTGCAACTTACCAGCTTGCTGCTCGGACTTCCTTAGTGCTCGTCACTTGAACTTATTTTCCCACCTATTGGCCAACTGCTAATTTTCTCCCATTTACGGTGAGCAGCTGACTGGCAGCATTCCGATGAGGTCTAGGAGTTGAATTACCCCAGGCCTCAAATTTAAACCTGCGAATACATTTTGCACTCACCCCACCCACCCTAAATTTGCTGGGGGTTAAATTCGACTCCGAGTACCGAGGCAAAAGGAGAGTATGCATTCTGCAATAGTCCTTTTTGCCATAAATGCCACTTGTGATTGGGGAAACCAGTGATAAAAGATCCATGCACTGCTATTCTGTTACAACAAAATCAGTGTACTCGTGCTGGGTCCTCCAGACTACGATAGATTTAACTCTGCATATTTTTGACTTGTTTTGGGAGACACTTTGTGATGAGATGAAAGTGCAGTTGTAATGGTCTAGGATGTTAAAAATTGTGAACTCTCAATGTTATAGTTGAAAGGTGCTTGAGCAATTCCTAGACTGTAAACTAAGTACAGCTGTGACTACTTTTAAATTGGGAGGAATTGGCTCATTTCTCCTGTGAGATGTTGCAGTCTAGCTATTTAATAAACATATGATTGATAAAGTTGCTGCTTAAAGTGAGCAACAAAGTCAAATTAACTCACAATCTCAGAACTTCAGGAAGTTACAGTTATGTGATATTTCAAGTGTCTTGATTTTTTTTTTACAAGAGGCTCTTCTTCAAAAGCTGTATAATCAAAAGCCAAATCCTGTTTTTTAAAAATTATTCATTCATGGGATGTGGGTGTCACTGGCCAGGCCAGCATTTATTGCCCATCCCTAATTGCCCTTGAGAAGGTGGTGGTGAGCTGCCTTCTTAAACTGCTGCTGTCCATGTGGGGTAGGTACACCCACAGTGCTGTTAGGAAGGGAGTTCCAGGATTTTGACCTAGCGACAGTGAAGGAACGGCAATATAGTTCCAAGTCATGATGGTGTGCGACTTGGACGGGAACCTGCAGGTGGTGTTCCCATGCATTTGCTGCCCTTGAGGTTGTGGGTTTGGAAAATGCTGTCTAAGGAGCCTTGGTGCATTGCTGCAGTGCATCTTGTAGATGGTACACACTGCTGCCACTGTGCGTCGGTGGTAGAGGGAGTGAATGTTTGTAGATGGTGTGCCAATCAAGCGGGTTGCTTTGTCCTGGATGGTGTTGAGCTTCTTGAGTGTGGTTGGAACTGCACCCATCCAGGCAAGTGGAGAGTATTCCATCACACTCCTGACTTGTGCCTTGTAGATGGTGGACAGACCTTGGGGGAGTCAGGAGGTGAGGTACTCACCGTAGGATTCCTATCCTCTGATCTGCTCTTGTAGCCACAGTATTTATATGGTGACTCCCATTCAGTTTCTGGTCAATGGTAACCCCTAGGGTGTGATAGTGGCAGATTCAGCAATCGTAATGTCATTGAATGTCAAGGGGAGATGGTTAGATTCTCTCTTGTTGGAGATGGTCATTGCCTGGCATTTGTGTGGAGTGAACATTACTTGCCACTTATCCGCCCAAGCCTATTTCCCCAATTTCCTTGAAGCTGTTTTGCATCTTCCTCACAACACAGATTCCCACCTAGTTTTGTGTCATCCGCGAACTTGGAAATACTACTTTTGGACCCCACATCCAAATCATTGATATATATTGTGAACAGCTGGGGTTCAAGCACTGATCCCTGCGGTACCCCACTAGTCACAGCCTGCCAATGCGAGAATGTCCCGTTTATTCCTACTCTGTCCTCCTATCCCATGTGCTTTAATTTTGCGAACCAACCTCCTGTAAGTTGCACAACCTACAACAACAATTTGCATTCATATTGCACCTTGAGCATAATAAACATCCCACAGTGCTTCACAGGAGTGTTATCAGACAAAATTTGTCATGTAAGGAGATATTAGGATAGGTGACCAAAAGCTTGGTTGAAGATAGTAACATTGCACACCCAGAGTGGTTTTACTTGCCAGCAGCTGGATACTGAGTGTAGGTAGACTGAATTAACCCAAAGCTTTGAAAATGGTTTCATTGAATGTTGCTGAAAGCTCAAATCTGCTGTATGCTCTTTGTTGACAGAGAAATGCATGCTTAGGTAGTGAGATCCAAGTGTGAAGTCACATTTCATGCACTGCCAGGCAAGGCTTGAGACCATAGACAGGCAGATATGTCAAGCCTCTAAGATTTTTGCTGAGTCTCCCTGTTTATGGAAAGGTTGTACAGACTGCAAACAGTCTAGTTGAGCCTCAGACAGTTGCCAAGGAGAGGGATGGAATAGATGGCTAAAGAACAGAGTTATTGGCAGGGATCAACGACAATGACGCTGCTCTTAATATTAGTTGGAAGAAATTTCTGCTCATCCAATATTGGATGTCAACAAGCAGTCTTGGCAATTTAGAGAAAGTGGAGGGGCCGAGAGAGCTGGTAGTGAGGTAGAGCTGGATATCATCAGCGTGCATGTGGAAACTGACTGTATTTTTGGCTAATATCGCCAAGGGGCAGCATGTAGATGAGAAATAGGAGGGGACAAAGATAGATCTTTGGGGGAACACCTGGTGTCAGAGCAGGAAGATAAGCCATTGCAAGTGATACTCTGGCTATGATTAGATAAGAATGAAACCAGGTGAGTGCAATCCCACCCAGCTGAAAGACAGTGGAAATGCATTAGAGAAGGATGGTGTGATTAACAGTGTCAAATACTCCACAGGTCGAGAAGCATGAGGACAATAATTTCCCTTTGTCACAGTTACTTCGGATGTCATATGTCATTTGTGACTTTGAAAAGAGTCATATCGGTATATTGTGGCAAGGACAGAAACCCAAACCTGGAGATCCGGGGAAAAATGAGTATGGATTTTCGAAGCAACAACAGGTTTAAGGACTTTAGAGAGTAAGGGAAGTTCAGAGATTGGACAGTAGTTTACAAGGACAGAGGGGTCAAGAGCTTTTTTTTTGAGAGGGGTGATGATGGCAAATTTAAAGGAGGGGGGCAGTATCTGAGGAGAGAGAACCATTAAAAATATCAGCTAACCCTGGAGTCAGGAGGGGTAGTTGGGTAGTCAGCAGTTTAGTGGGAATAGGGTCAAGGAAGCAGGAGGTGGCTTTCAAGGACAAAATGAGCTTAGAGAAGGCATGAGGACATTTGTTAGTAATGAACAGAGAAATCACTAGAAATAAGGAAAAGGTGAACTGAGAAAGATGTTGGAACGTGTGCTTGGAAAACAACAGGGAATTCAATCATTCTGAGATAGTTCATTATCTGTGACATTGTTTTTAGTGATGACTGATGACACACTCGATGCCGACCATCATTTTTCAACAGTTTCATAACTTCAGATATAGTGCTCTTACAAGTGATACTTTGTGGATTTCATAGAATACTCCTTCCTTTCATGGTGCGTTTGTGAGTGCTTCGGTGTTTATGAAAAAAGGAAAACATCAAACAAATCCTTTGAGATTAAATGTCCCAGACATATGAATACATTTATTATTTTCTGACTCAAAGAGCACAGTCATCTGGCACAGGCAGAGCAAGGAATATTCAATTTTCAATAGTGGAATTGGATTTTCTGATTTAAAATGCTTATGTAGGAAAACAGTGGAATAGCTCATAGGTATGAAGTTATCTCTGAAATCAGCACATATCCATAGCAGTTGTTGGTTAATTTTAGTATAATTCTTTATTTAGTACTGGCTTTAGGAAAGGGGGCAATTACAATAAGCATAGTAAGCTTTATCTTCTGCTTAGGTCACTAAAGTGGCAGGACAAGGTTGTAGTCAAACACCCAGATTATCAAGGTCATCCAGAAATATCTATTCAATTTCTAGCCCACATTGGGCATGGTTCTGGAAGCTCAACTTAAAGGGCTGCAGTTAAAGTTTAGAATCATCGAATACCACAGCAGAGAAGGAGGCTATTTGACCCATCGAGCCTGCATTGGCTCTTTCTAAGAACCATCCAATTAGTCCCACTCTCTTGCTCTTTCCCCACATCCTCCAGTATTTCTCCTTCAATTATTTATCCAATTCCTTTTTTAAGACTACTATTGAATCTGTATCTACCACCCTATCAGGCCTTATGTCACTCCCTGCAAGATCGCAGTGCAGCTTGCCTGGCAGCAGGTAACAGCTAGGGTTAATGCTGTGTACAGTACTCACAGGACCTAGAAACAAATGCAGCAGATAAGGAAGCTGCCCAAGTAAGCCTACCCAACAGTACCATTTGCCAGGTATGTTTGCATGCCACTGACTATTACTTATCAATCTGTTTCACATTGACTGCAGCCACATGCCAAGCCCTCACACAACCTTCTCATGTCCCTTCTCATGCATACAGCAGGCCACTCATTTGAACTTCAATTTACATCTTTGCACACTCAGATCTACAAAGGTTTTCAAAGTTATGTAACACAACCCAGTTGAGTGATTCATGGTCATTATTGGCACAGGATGCACTGCAGGACGGCCATATGGCTGCAATTAATGAGCCTTTTACTTTAGAAAATGGAAAAATGGAGTGACATTGGACAACTGTTTGATGCTGTTTTTGCTGTTAAATTGAATGAGATTGTAATTTTGGCCATTATGGCCTGTGCAGTATTTGGTGCACATTGGGTAACACATCCTAATACTACAGATTATGCTTATGCTTGTCTAGAAGTAGGTGAAAGCTGAGAAGCTGAGGTCAAAAATTAATTACTCAGCGAATCAATCCTGAAAAGAAAAACTTTATTTTCTGCACACCAGCAATTGCTCAATGTAATGGACAGACTGCCAGTGAGTTACTGCCACAGGTTGGAGATGATGGAACAGTCCAAAAACAACTTCTGTGGGATTCTTGTGTGTGGCATTGACACTCTGCAATCAACCATGAAGCATGTGGTCTCCACAGTTGATGCTACAGCTTCACCCTCTTTGTAGAAGTCCATGGCGCCAGAAACATAATTTCTCAGAGAAGCTTATACTGCTGCCATACAGGCTCGGGCTCTATAATTTCCTCAACCTTGGACAAGCTGGGAAAGCGAAAGGAAAGGGGTTTCAGCCTCATCATAGATCTCCTATAGTCTGCTTTCCTACACATTAGTGGGAGTGTTGAGCTGCAGCCCGATAGCACAGTCAGTTTTGCAATAGGTGTGGACCATGTTGCCAAATCTCAGGATAACAGCAATCTGCACCCTCACTGTGGTCTCAACTAACACTTGCCCTTGTGGCAAAAGAGAGCTACGCTAAACTGCTCCAACTGCTGCCAAGATGCTTTTTTTTCCCTATTTGTTCATGGGATGTGAGCAGCACTGCCAAGGGCAGCATTTGTTGCCCATCGCTAATTGCCCTTGAGAAGGTGGTGGTTAGCCGCCTTCTTGAACCGCTGCAGTCCATGTGGTGTAGGTACACCCACAGTTAGGAAGGGAGTTCCAGGATTTTGATCCAGCGACAGTGAAGGAACTTGCAGCTGGTGGTGTCCCCATGTGCCTGCTGCCCTTGTCCTTCAAGGTCGTGGGTTTGGAAGGTGCTGTCTAAGAAGCCTTGGCGAATTGCTGCAGTGCATCTGGTAGATGGTACACACTTCTGCCACTGTGTGCCAGTGGTGGAGAGAGTGAATGTTTAAGGTGGTGGATGGGGTGACAATCAAGCGGCTGCTTTGTCCTGGATGGTGTCGAGTTGCTTGAATGTTGTTGGAGCTGCACCCATCCAAGTTGGGAGTATTCCATCACACTCCTGACTTGTGCCTTGTAGGTGGTGGACAGGTTTTGGGGAATTAGGAGGTGATATACTCGCCACAGAATACCCAGCCTCTGACCTGCTCTTGTAGCCACATATTTATATGGTTGGTCCAGTTAAGTTTTTGGTCAAGGGTAACCCCGAGAATGTTAATGGTGAGGAATTCAGCAATGATAATGCCGTTGGATGTCAATGGGAGATGGTTAGATTCGCTCATGTTGGAGATGGTCTATGCCTGGTACTTATGTGGTGCGATTGTTACTTGCCACTTATCAGCCCAAGCTTGAATGTTGCCCAGGTCTTGCTGTATGCGGGCACAGACTGTTTCAGTATAGAAGGAGTTGTGAATAGTACTGAAAATTGTAATCATCAGCGAACATCCCCACTACTGACCTTATGTTGGGGGGAAGGTCATTGGTGAAGTAGCTGGATGATTAGGCCTAGGACACCATGCTGCGGAACTCCTGCTGACATGTTCTTGGGCTGATATGATTGGCCTCCAACAACCAGAATTTTGTTCCTTTGTGCTAATTATGACTCCAACCGGTGGAGAGTGTTCCCTCTAATTCCCATTGACTTCAATTTTACTATGAGTTCTTGATGCCATTCTCAGTAAAATGCTGCCTGGTGTCAGTACACCATTCCCACCTCACCTCTGGAATTCAGCTTATTTGACCATGTTTGAACCAAGGCTGTAATGAGGTCTGCAGCTGAGTGACCCTGGCAAAACCCAAACTGAGCATCAATGAGCAGGTTATTGGTGAGTAAATGCTGCTTGATAGCACTGTCTTCCATCACTTTTCTGACGATTGAGAGTAGACTGATGTGGTGGTAATTTGCAGGATTGGATGTTTCCTGCTTTTTGCAGACAGGACATACCTGGGCAATTTTCCACATTGTCAGGCAGCTGCCAGGGCTGTAGCTATACTGGAACAGCTTGGCTACATGTATGGCTAGTTCTGGAGCACTGGTCCTCAGAACGAGAGGAGGCATGTTGTCAGGGCCCATAGCCTTTGCTGTATCCAGTGTCTTCAGCCATTTCTTGACATCAGATGGAATGATCTTCTCAATCTGGAGTATAAACATCTCCAGAGCCTTCATTTGAACTACAGTAGCCTTCCATCTCTTATGCTGAAGTGACAGGGGGAGCATCTTGTGGGGCTAGTACAGTAAATCACTTAAGAAATACATAATTTGCTCACACCTGGATGATAGTTAGCTTGTAGTTGTAAGTTGTGTTGAAACCTTTGTGTGCAAAGTGGTCCTGTGGTAACTTTGCCAACCTTGCAATGTCAGGTGACAATTATATCAGTGTGGTCTTTGAGTGAAAAGACTGAGCTAGATGCTGGACGTGACAGATAATCTGTGGTGGGGGACATGTCAGGGATTATTCAACTGAAGTGCTGTTCAATGAATGGCTGCAGAAAAGCTTGTCAAACTTGTCTTGAAGCCCTCGCATTTCTTCATCATCCTTGATGTAATTTGCCTTCATCAGCTTGTTTAAGTCTCTCATCGAATGATGGTTCCAAGTATTTTCCCCATTGCAGAGCAAAATTATGAATTATGTGGCAAGCCACTATTATATGTCTGGATTGCATTGGAGAAAGCCACAAGGCCTATCCAGGAGGTGGGAAACTGGCTTGAGCACTCCGATGATCGACAAAGGTACTGGAGTCGGCCATTCAACCCCTTGAATATGTTCCACAATCCAGTTGGGTCATGATTAATCTGTACCTCAACTCCATTAACCTGCCTTTGTTCCATTTCTCTTGGAAGCCTTAACCAACAAAAATCTATCAATTTCAGTCTTGAAAATGTCAGCATCCACAACTCTTTGTATGAAAAAGTGCTTCCTGATTTTGTTGCTAAATATCTTTGCTCTTATTTGCTTTAGCAAGCATGGCATCAGTCACCTGTTTGATGCAAGCATGAACTCCACCTGATTGGTGTTGCTGATATTGCCTGGTGAGCCGAGAGGACCTAGAGACAAAGAAGTTGAGGACTTAGTGGCCTTGACTGCATCAGGCATGCAATGCCTGCTGTGGCAGTGGGTTTCAGTTCTTACGTGGCAGGAGGTGATAGCCTGTGTTTATTTCCCTGGAAAAGTGCAACTTCCTTATGCACTGATCTCTGAGAAGCACAAATAGAAAACTCTGGGCCTACAAAGCCTATCGGGAGGACAAAGGGTCTCCACCTCCTTTGTGGTCTCCCTGGAGTTACAGCTTCATGCTTTTCCTCCACTTGTTGCTGTTTCTCTTCTTCCTCTAGCCAAAAAAATTCCCATTTTCAGAATAAGGAGCATTACCAATACCCACTTAAACATCCTGATGGTCATTCAGCTACTGTAAGCACAAAGCCACACATTAGATACCCTTACTGAGTCATCAATCAAGATAAATTAACGCTTAGTGTTTTTAGTTGAATCTTGAGTTTGCCGTGTGGTTGGACTTGGATTTTGTATTGCTTCCTTCATCCTTCTCGTATGTAATACTCTAAGATTTTCCTAGATGCAGCTTTTTCTTCACTTTTTTTGTTCTTTTTATGTACCCCGGATGCATGATGTCCACTTCTGGGCATGAAATACTCATCCCCTTACATGGAACTGATCATTAATATCCTGGAAATCATGTCTGAGACTTTTCCTAGTATAATTCTATAATATGTTTTCCTTGTTGTAACCACCCTTGAAAATATTAGCTTTCAATAGGATTCTATAGCTCTCCTTGGTTTAGTTGTTACTGAGGTAATTACCACAAAATCTCTTGCTTTAGTTTTTTTTTTGCCTCAGGTATTTCACTGTTAAAGATTTATATTTATTGCTAACCTGCTAAATGTAGTGTGATGTTGATTTCTTTTTAAATCTTATTTTGCTTTTATTGTGTTTTTGTGTGAATTTTTTCTTAATTGCACTTTGTGCTGGTGATTTGTAATTGAAAATTCTGAAACGAACAAGTTTTATTTTAAAGCAGCAAAATTATGCTTATGTTTCAACTAATGTTGTTGTCATGGGAAACAAATGATCAAAAAGTATATCAGAGAATGACATGCTGCACGATTCAAGAGTATTCTACCCATGCGAACCTAACACCCAAGCAGTCTGTCTTTCTCAACATAGAACCTGTATTGTTTTTGACAAAAACTCATTACCTCCAGAAAGAACATGGATCTGAGCAGAACGTAGGCTTGTAACTGTGAGACATTCACTAAATAAACAAATGTTTGATAAAGAACGGAGCACTTGTAAAGAATTTTAAAGTGTGTATTTACAGCCTGTTTATTACACTGCACCATGACTGCGGAACCTCTACTAGGCGTTAAACTGCCATGTTGCCAATAAAATGTACAAAAAGCACTTTGGATGAGAAAGTATTACTATTAAACCGTGGCACACTGCAACCACTACTCTTATGTTAGTTTCTGCACTGATATGTTATGCACCTTAATAGATTTTATACTGAATATGAACATCTCAATGATCTTCCAGATAAACACTGACAATTTCTAAAGCAAGGGAACAGCTGCTTTTGTCACTTCTTGTTCTGCGTAAGACAAATTTAAAGAAAGAACACAAGTTTTCCTTTAAGTAACCTTTTATTTGTTATTTTGTCACTGTTTTACAGCTGCAGTGCATTTTAATACAGTATAAGGTACTATTTTAAAATTTCTGTATTTGGCAGTTGATTTCCATCTTATTTTGAACAAAAATATTCTAACGTTCCAACTAATATTTCCTTTAAGAAGTCCTCCAAATGTTCTCCCAGCTCTTGTGCTATTTTGCCTCCTTTAAATCATGGCAAGACTTTTTAGAAGTATGTTTCGTAAACTTGTTTACTATTGATTGTCAGCAAATTCCAAGGCTGTATTATGTCCTAATATTTAAATACTGTAGAATTTTAAATTTATATTTATTTAACTAGCACTGTCTATGCTACAAACTGTTTGCAACTCAGACAGTGGACATACAACCATTATCTATGTAGTCTCTAGTCTGCTTATTTTAGATGTACAACAGTGACCAAGGATGCCATAACTTCCAATCTCATCTTTTTCAGGCAAAGTGCTTGATATCTGCTATAGCCAACACTGATCCTTATGGAAGAGTGCAAGAATTAATTAATTTCCTTAAAATCCATACAGGATCATGTTAGTACTAACATCTTGCACTATCATATTGCTTTATGCATGTTTTAAATTTACCAATAGGTGGTCTGGCGATTGATGTATTAATGCAGCATTGCTGCAAGAGTTCTTCAGGTCAGTGTCCTAGGTCCAGCCATCTTCAGATGCTTCATCATAAGGTCAGAAGCAGGAATGTGTGCCAGTGATTGAACAATCTTCAATTCCAATCTCAGATAATGAAGCAGTTTGTGCCTGCGTGCAGCAAGACCCCGAAAACATCCTGGCTTGGGCTGTTAAGTGGCAAGTAACATTCACATTACACAAATGCCAGGCCATGACCATTTCCAACAAGAGAGAGTCTAACCACCTCCCCTTGACATTCAATGGCATTACCATTGCTGAATCCCCAACCATGAACATCCTGGGGGTCATCATTGACCAGAGACCTAACTGGACCAGCCATATAAATACAGTGACTACAAGATAAAATCAGAGGCTAAAAATCCTGCAGTGCCTCACCTCCTGACTCCCCAAAGCTTTTTCACTATCCACGGGGCATAAATCAGGAGTGTGATGGAATACTCTCCACTTGTCTGGATGATTGAAACTCCAGCAACAGTCAAGACAGCATCCAAGACAAAGCAGTCTGTTTGATTGACACCCCATCCATCACCTTAAACATTCACTCCCTCCATCGTCGACAACACCTCCCAAACCCACAACCTCTACCAACTAGAAGGACAAGAGCAGCAGGTTCTTCTCCATGTCATTCACCATCCTGACTTCATTGTTGCTGGGTCAAAATTCTGAAACTCCATAACACACTGCAAGTGTACCTACCTCACACAGTCTGCAACAGTTTAAGAAGGCAGCTCACCATCACCTTCTCATGGGCAATTAGGGATGGGAAATAAATGCTGGCCTTGCCAGTGACAGCCACTTCCCATGAATGAATATAAAAAATAATGCAGCAGGACCTGCATTAATGCCTGTAATTCAACTTGGTGAATTCCAAATCGCAACCAACTTACCAAAGGAAGAGTTGATTGGATAGTGGATATTATTGCACATGTAGGGAGATCAAATTAATGGTTAAAGACACTCAGGCTACTTCAGTATATCTCCTAGCGGACAGTTATAGTACATTTTAGTGGAAGAATAAGAATGTTCTAGCTTGGGCAATGGTGCAGGATTAATTTGAAAGAGAAGTAAAACAGAAAAAATATTGACTGGGAGAGTATAAATACATAATGCTTATTCATAACCACATAACATAATCTATGCCATACATCTGAGAAAGAAAGATATGTATCTGTAACAATGTGTAAACTTTAGAGCAGTCATTTTAATTGCTATTGATAATTGGAAAGTACCACAAACCACCTCAGGTAGGATTTTCAACCAAAACAAACATATATGAGCAAAAAAAAAGACTCCCTGTTTCTTTTGTTGTTTCCTGTTGTTGATATTTCTCAATGTTTGCAGACAGACATTCACATGAGGATCACAGACCAAAGAATGATGACCTTTCTCACAGCTTGCCCTCAGGGATCGATGGGCAATAAATGCTGGCATTGCAACAACGCTCACACCCCAGGAACGAATAATAATAGCAATAAATTGTTTGTGCTGACTACAACGGATTCCCATTTGAATCAAAATGTGGTGGGATGCTTTCAACTTCTATTACAATCGTTTCACTGTCCCCAATGTTCTCAGTTAGAAAATGTTACAGCTCCTCTCAATGGACAAGTGTACCATAAGTCAGATTCAATTCCCAGTCTGCCCTGAATTGGACTATCTCGGCGAGGGCAGCAATTGGGTAGCTAATTCGCTGTCTCTTCGTGTGGGTAGGAGGAAAACCGACCGTGCTCTTGGTTCAAATGGCTATCCAGTGGATCTTGTTGGAAGGGGCAGATGTGCGGCTGCTAAGTTGATGATATAATGGAGTCCAGATGTAAAGCCTGCTGACAATCAATGTCTAGTATCTACATGACGAATGGCTATTTGGGTGATAAACCGAGCACCAGAGGAACCGTATCTCGACAACGTCAAACAAAGATGTTGGGAAGTTAGGAAGAATCTATGATGAAGGAATTCTACTCTGCAATCAGCTGCAACAGAAATTGAATACGAACTGAGGTCAAATTTAAGGAAGAGCTTAAAGCAAAAATTTGAGCAGGTGGGAGTAAAAGATAAGAATTAAATTTGCAGTTAGTTTATTGAAAAGCTGCAACGAGATACCTGTTTAATTTAGACTCTAATGCATGTAACAGCAAAATGACTTGGAGATTTCTACTATTGAATACTGTACTCCCTCAACCGTGCGCTTAAAAAAACTGAAGGAGACAACCGCCGCTAGAGGGCAAAACAGATATAAATCCTGGTACGAGCAACAAGCTGGAGGAGCGATGTGGAACGGAGAATATTTCGGACTGAATAAACTCAGCGAAACAAGCTCAAAGACGCGGGTTCTGGTATTTTTATGGCAGTTACTTGCTCGGTTGAAGTATGTCCATAACCAGTGCTTCGCAATACGCTGCAATTGGGCAGTAGTGAGAGAATGCGCTGCATAGTTTGAGGGGGAAGACTAGAAATAACCACAAACCACATCAAGATAGGATATTAAAGAAAAAGCAAACACATTTTGAAGGATTGTCTGTTTCCTTTGTTATTTCCTGTTTTTGATGCTTTCCTGATGCCCAGCACATACACAACCGTACTAGGCTCTGCTAGCAGGCAGCAATGCTGACATTTCTCACAGTTACGAAAAAGATCAGGAAAAGGAAATGTTGGGGAAAATATGCATAGTGTATAGTTTTTCACACACAAAAAAAACAGTACTTTGAATTTTTAATTCGGAAGCTCGAAATGGTCAGCAGCCGAGCACCGATAGTGTTCTGAAATAAACCCAATTGAGAACAAATAGAAAGCGGATCCCATCACCCCGTCGCTATCTGTTGTCGCTGGGGTGTGGGTTGTAATTGCAGGTGTGCCTGTGTGTGACATGTAATCCCTAAGACGCGAAACTACTGAGGAAATTGCTCATTATATGACTTGGGAATTAGTTAACCAAAGCTTTGTAGTAAAATGTGAATGACAGAGAAAACACGTCGAATGATCAAATTTCTGTTTTGAACTTTTTTCCAACTCCATGACAGGAACAGTGGGACTGGAGACACCCCAGCAACAGATAATCAAATGTCACTGAGAAACCTGCTTTTCTTTACCGATTTTCACTGCCCTTGGAGCCATTATCATCCCGCATCATTAAATACAATGATACAAAGGCAAAACATTGCGGATTCCGCAAATCTGAAATAAAAACAGAAAGTGCTGGAAATACTCAGCAGATAGCATCTGTGGAGAAAGAGTTAACTTTTCAGGGTGATGATTTTTCACAGTTCTGAATAAAGGTCACAGACCTGAAACGTTAACTCTGCTTCTCTCTCCACAGATGCTGCCAGAGTTGCTGAGTATTTTCAGCACTTCCTGTTTTTATTAAGTACAATAGTCCGTGTTTCACACAGAAAAAGATTGGTTTAACTCCTAAAGTTTGGGATTAAGAGAATGTCGTGGAATCTTAGATATATAGACATTAAATATAATTCTATTTAAATGAGTAATGTGAAAACAGTACCACCGTTAATCTTGTACGCACGCCGACTACAAAATATGTAAGCACATTCGCGTAATAGCACGGGATGGTTGGATTTGGGATACACAATCCGAAATTGCCATTGTGTTTGCATAGCTAGTAAAGTACTTCACATGTTGGTGCCACTACTTCAGATGGTGGGCGCAAATTGGGTGAAGAATTCTAGCGGAATTGTACCTGTGTTTCTCAAGAACTGGTTTAGGATTTCGCTATATGGAGGAAAGCTTCACCCTACAGATCCAAATATGCAATTCCCACTCACTTATATAGCCCAGCCCATAACGTTACACAGGAAGAGACAAGCAGACATTATTTATGCAGAAAATCCCAAATAGAACTTAACACAAACTACCTAGTCGCTCATTTTAACTTTATTGTCGCTGAGTATGTTCAGGGTAATGCCCATAATGTTACTTGGCGATGCTTTTTCAATATCGGGCTAAGTTAGGCAATTAATTATGACATTTTCTGATCATATTCACAGTGACAGGCGGAAATTCAGTTTGTATTGTCGAAATCTGCAGAGGGACGTTATTCAAAGAAACCAGTGGCAGATGTTGTCGTGTGGTGTTGACAATTTGGTCCACTCATCAATGACCAATAACTAATCGTTGCAGAAAAGCGTGTGCCAGACCGAACGGGAAAGTTGTTTCATCTCCTCTTGGATGAATCAAACTTCAGCACTGAAACATGCTGTGAATTTCAGCCAGTGCCTTTGGGTGCATTCAATTTAAACAATACACCTCCGATCGGTTTAAGCTAGAAATGGTGCAATTTGACAATTTCACATTGAGAGGATGGTGCCTTCCGAATGCGCAGACTGTGTCAGCGCTGCAGGTGCAGAGCGCTGAGTGACAGCAGCACAGACAGAGCGAGCTGCGCCTGCGCGGAACCCGGCTGGGTGAAATTGACCGGCGAGGGGGGGCGGGGCGCAGGAGGGGGCGGGGTTGTACGCATGCGCCTTGCTGCCTGCGGGTGTCCCCACACGCGGCTCTGCTCTTACAAGCAGAAACACACACACACACACACACACTCACTCACTGTTTGCAGCCTTTATATCTACATATGCAAAAAGGCGGATGGCTTAAATGTAGCCAGCCCGATTGCACATCGAGTCTGCGCCCTGGGGCGATCGGCAGAACCATTGCTGTCTGCTGCGGGGAAGAACAGAAATAAAACCAAAAAATAAACAGCCCGAGGATGTGGATCCATCCCAGCGAGCTGAAAAGAGGAATCGATGCGATCCTGTAGTAGACATGATTTCTGAATTGGTGAGCAGCGCGGTTGCTATTGCCCTGTATCTGAACACACTGAGTGCTGACTTCTGTTACGATGACAGGTAGGTATTGTTCTCTCTCCATACTTCCTGACTGAATCGCTTAAAACTGCCGCCAGCCCTAGCCGGGCAATTCATTTCTATGACTATCTGAATCTGCAGACGAAGTGATGGATGCAGTGTTCCCTCTGAGCAGGGAAGAGGATGCGAAATGACATCTTATTTGTGGCTACAACTTCCAGTTGTCT
Source organism: Heterodontus francisci (assembly GCF_036365525.1). NCBI lineage: Eukaryota > Metazoa > Chordata > Chondrichthyes > Heterodontiformes > Heterodontidae > Heterodontus > Heterodontus francisci. The sequence goes on along the minus strand of NC_090388.1, from coordinate 27,984,449 downwards.
CACAAGCGTCTGCAGATACCGTTTATGTGAAATCTGGTGATCCAATTGGGAGAAAAATAAAGGTCGCCCTTCCTTGTCACCCGATTAGAGATAAAACTGCCCTGGATCCCAGCAAAATAGCCCCAAATTCCCTTCACCTATTTTGTTAGCTCCGGGAGTCACAAGGCGATTTTGTTTTTACATTTACCTGGATAACTGAAATCCGCATGCTTACCAGCATTGTTTTACAGTTTTAAAAGAAAAGTAATTCCTCTTTAAATATATATTTTTAAATGAGTTGCACCCCCTCCCCTCCGATCGAGAGGTGAAGAAGGAGTCAGCTGTGTTGTTTAAGAAACTGTGAAGCCTTCTGTTAAACCTAACAGTTTTGCTGGTGTTCCATTGGTGAATCTCAGTATTGTTGCAAATTGATTAAAAGCGTCCCCGCTATTGTGAATCTTGAGTTTAATTCAGTTTCCGGTGACTTAATCTGATTACCATTTAGTGGCTGCATAATTGGAATATATGAGAACAATCACGCCTGGATTAACTTCAGTGTCTGGGGTTTTCACGCTCTATTTAAATTAAACCGACCTAGAACTGACGGAACATTGACTTGATCGGTTCTCATCAGAGAACTACCCGAAGTGGTTGGTGCTGCAAGATTTGAAATGTTCTATTAAAAAGCCGATATTCAATCATTGGAGACATTTTTTCCCTGCTTCAGCTCAGCTTTTAGAGGGCCCGTCAGAGAGAAAAAAATAATTTGGTGTGGAACTGACAAAAGTGAAACCATTGTCAACAGCGAGCGATGCTCTTCACTGAAGCGTGTTTGCGTTATTTACAGTGAAATGCTTAGAGATAAGTTCAACCCTTTTCAAGAAGAAAATGATTATCAGCAAGTTTCATTGAAAGTACGTGGGCTTTGATAGGATCATTTTGTCACGTTGAATGATCAAGTCAATCAGCCTCCCTTCTTGCCAAGAAAAGACTATTGCCCAACAGTGAGAGCTTCTTCTTTAGGGAGGGGGGTCATCCTGAGTGATTGGAAATACGTTGAAATTAACAGTATGTATCTGTTGTGCGCAGTTCGACAATCAGGGACGTTTTCTTAAAATTAATGAGTAAACTAATGAGACCCGTCGAAGAGCAAATATGAAGAACAGAAAGGTCAGCGCGGGAGATTCCTCCTGTCGTTGGCTATCCTTCACAAGTACAATAAACACGTGTGTTTTAAGACGGCAGTCCAGGACAACCCATATAATGGTCTCACCAGCCCCTGTTGCTCTGAAAAATACATCTTCATGTGTAATTAAAATAGTAGGTGTGGGGTTGGGAGTGGTGAATTAATACACCAGGAGAGTGTTTGGTTCCTTGCCAACTTCTCAGCATCTTGGAGATAAGGTGCAGGAATATGGGCCCCGCTATTACTGCCTGGGATACTCATGTATCACCTTAACCTTCATTCGAAATTTCTGCTATTTTATTGGCGGCGTTAACACAGTTAGAATAAATTAACCCATTTAAAATAACTCATTTAAAACCAAATGGGTTAACGGTTTCACTAAAATAACAGAGAAAAGAATTTCAAAGGAATAGTTAAGAGTTTGTATGCTGGTATCCCATGGAGTCATTTCAGGACCATGATGTTTTGTCACTTAGCTTTTGCTGTCAGTACCTCCTGCTGGATATTGCTTTGAATAAACAGCAGGGAAAGTAGGGTACTGGAAGTTCGGACTAAATGTTGAATCATTTATTTTCTATACCCATTCTCAGAAGTTATATAGAAATGACAGCTTGAGATCAGCTAACCAGATACCTCATGATTTTTTTTAGCGGGGATGGTGGATTTTTGATTTTGAGTTGGGTATTTTGGGTTCTATTTTTCAACCAGCAGTCAAGGGACTGCTCTTCCCCAGAATATTGCTTCAGATTGTGAAAGTTGTTTAAATAATTTGAAAATAGAATGTTGTCCTCAAACTGACATTTAACAGACCTCTCCAAACATTAGAAAAAAAGTGAATGTGATATATTATAATTACTTCAAGTCTGTTCTCAAATTGATGACTTGGGTGTACAGTATACTGTTGTAATTGGCATATTGTATGACAGCCGTTTGTGCAGCCGGTTTTTCCAGTAAAGACTGTTTGTTATAATATGCGCTGATTATTTGTCACTCGTGTTTCATTGTTATGGTGCCTTTCATGGCTGTTAACAATATTGTTCGAGCATGCAAAAGTGAATGAGGTAAATGATCATGTGATATATAGCATTGTGTGTATTTCATCATGAATCATTGGTTAAATAATCTTTTAGTATTCCAAATGATTATCTATGAGGTCTCCTACACAAGAGTAATGTCTCAGATCACACCGCACAACTTTTATTAAGACACTTGGAATGCCAAAGCAATTAGTCACTGTGTATAAAATAAAACGTGTTTTTTATATAAAAATAAATGCTCTTTACTGCATGTAAATAGTAGGTGGTTTCCAGTGAATTTATGACAGTAATGTAGTCTTATGGTTCAGCAGATGGGCATAAAGTATTTTAATTTATATCATGCCTTTCACAACCTCATCATGTCCCAAAGCGTCTTACCAATGAAGGGCTTTTAAATTGTAGCCATTATTATAATATTGGAAATATGGCAGCCAATTTGCATACAGCAAGATCCCACAAATGTCAGGGGTGTCACAGGTGTCAGTCGTGGCTTAGTTGGTAGCTTGCCTCCAAGTTAGACGTTTGTGGATTCCAGTCACACTCCAGGACCTGATCACAAAAAAACAATCAAAGCTGACACTCCAATGCAGTACTGAGGGAGTGCTGCACTGTTGCTGGTGTCATCTTTCAGATGGGTTGTTAAATTGACGTCCGTCTTCCTCCACAATTGGATGTAAAAGATCTCATAGCACTATTGCAAAAATGAGCAGGAGAGTCATTCCAGTGTCTTGACCAATATTTATCCTTTAATCAACATCACAAAACTGATTATTTGATCATTATCACATTGCTGTGTGCAAATTGGCTGTTGCAATTTCTACAACACAACAGTGAATACACTTCAAAAAGACTTCATTGGTGCTTTGGGATATCCTGTGGTTGTGAAAGGTGTTATATAAATGCAAGTCTTGTTTTATTTATTTTTTACAAATGGCAACAAATTAAATCCCAGATCATTTGTTTCCAGTTTTGGTTGAGGGATAAATGTTGCCCAGAACACTGAGAAAACTCCTCTGCTCTTCTTCAAATAAGATGCCATTATATTCAAGCTAGTATTCCTATACTGCAATGTGCATCTAGCATATTCAAATTATGCTGTCAGCTGCATCTCATTATGCATCACATTGATCTCAGTGACAAAGCAGCTTTGCATTCATTGAAATCACAATGAAATTCCTGGTCTGCTACATATCACATGTTCATTTGTCTTTCACTTTTGCATGCTGTGCATCTTAGAATATACATACCATATTGTTCTTTGTGGATTCATGGTGACATGCATGGAGAATACCATTGTGAACATGCTCAGAGCTTTGTTATTCAGGTAGCTTTTTTAATGTCATGAAACAGTAGATGGCAGTGGCTAAATTTGGGTGACCTCATGGATAGCATGGTCCAGATTTCACTGTCAGTGGTGAAGTGATGGTGCTTGCTGCTGACCTTAAAGAAAGTTGCCCACATAGATTAGTGACCTCTGTGGCATGGATTTCCCATTTCCCAATGTTAGTTTGAATCTGGTGCAAAGTCAAGGGAATCTCCAGGCATTCAGCAACTTTGCTGTCATTAAGCAGGGTAAGCAGCCAATCACATTGAAGTATTCTCACAGATCATATACCTGGAAGTAAAATGCACTGAATTTTTGACTTCTTATTAAAATTTTAGAGAATGAAATAAGTGACTGGGACACAAACATGGGATTATGGTAGAAGCTGAAATTTCATAAACTTTTAAAAAAGTATTCTAAAAATATATGAATATTTTAATATAAAATTTGACATTCCAGAAACATAAGATTAGTTTTCCAGGGATAGTAAGGCTGTTCGGCAATAATTATGTACTTTATATGCAGTTAAAAGCCCAGTAACACCTCATTCAACATGGTGTAGCTTTTTCAAGTGTTTTTACAGCAAGACTAGTAGCGTAAAAGGCCATGTTTTTATCAGTTCAGTAATTTCTGCTTGATTGCAGTCTGGAGGAGTCTCCACCAACATATCCTATGGGAAGCATAGAATCACTGAAAGCACCTTCTGGATTTCTGTGTTTAAGTGCGCATGCGTGGACTCCAGAAGTTTTTGTCAATTTCAGAGGAGTAATGATAGCGAATGCTGACAGTTTTACGATCATTACTACCGTAAAATCTGAGGCAGACGTATATTCAGAGGATTGAAGTTATGTTACCTCTGGTAAGTAGCCCAACCAATGTGAGATGACCTTGTCTTGTTCCTTGGATTTTCAGTGTTCTCAAGAGTCAGATTGGAACCTGACTGTTAAGAGTAACACTGCTGCTTTCACATTGATATACGCCAGAAACCGTTTGTAGCAATTCAGAAGTGGTAGCATACTGGTACTGATAAAATCCCCAGGCTTTATTCTCATTGTGAAGTAATCTAAAGCCTAGAATTGTATTTTCCTGAAAGTCTTCCAGTGTCCTGTCTGTTATGGGAAGAACTGGTCTCTCTCAGTTTGTGGATTAAGAGTGCAAGACTTGTGCAACAATTGAACACGTAACCATCTCTTGAGTTGAAAACAGTCCAATTCTTCCCAAATGCCATTGTTTGCCACTATGTGTTCAAGTCTGTATAGCCTCGTCTACATAATGCTGTGAACAATGCATTAGATACATCGCTGCTTGAAAGTTAAGGTGTGTATGACACTGCTGTTGCCCATAAACAATAACTCATGTAACCCCTCTTGTGCAAGACATTAAAATACTGAACCATATCTTTATTTCATGCCAGCATTCGGAAAGTATCCTTGATTTTTGAATCCAGGTTCTGCTGGAAGTTTCAATCTATGAAGTCTAGGGTCTAAATTTAACTCCCATCAATTACATTTATAAGTTCAGTTCTTGAACATAATCAAGATATAATAATGTAACAGCAGGTGCAACAATTACATAACTTGAGTGCTTTATTTGTAACTTTGGTTAAAAATAACTTACATTTCCCTCCCCAATAATCTTAACTATTCAGTAGGTTACAGTGAAAGACAGTTGGGAGAGACCATGTAAATAAGCAAAATAAACTGATTGTGATTTCCTCAACTCTTAATTTTTATCTTTAATAATATTGTTTTTGCACTGTCAACAGTGGAAGATTGAATTCATTTCAGATTAGTATTTATGAAATTAATCAGATCACTCAAGCATTTGGATCAGAGTATACTTTGAGTTGTATCAAGCTGTCTACATGATTGCATAATGCAGTTAAGAATGTGTCCAACATCGAAGAGCAGGTCAGATTAGATAGCACGGCAGTCTGATTCTAATGAATTTGCATCAGCGCTAACTTTAAACTGGAATTATGGGTGGAGATTTTATCAGCAGTCTAATACTGCACCAAATTAATTTCCATGTTCAGGGCTGAGCTCAACATAGAGCAGCAGATTAAAATGTAGGTTTCTGAATTCTACTCGTTAGCAGGTCACCCCATTGTAAACACAGTTGCATTATGTGGAGCAAGATAACTGTGGTCATTAGCAGATCTATTTTAAGCTGTATTCCCTGTGATGTTTGTTAATCTACAGTAATTGAAATTGTTAACCATTAGCACTAAGGATTAATATTTCTAAGATGGTGCATTATAATGACAAAAAACGTCAACATTTTTCTTTATAATTAAATGTGATGTCATATTTAGTTGCTACAATATTAGATTTAAAGTTGAAATCTGGAAATGTTAACATGTTAAAAATAAACTGACAGTGTAAACTACCAGTCTGTTCTATTGATCTATATAGTAATTGGTTGGAGAATTATAATGTGCAAATGCAACTTTCTATTATTCTCAAATAACAGATTTTTTGGAAACTTGCATTAAGTGATTTACTGCATTTCTTCTGGATTAGACATCTTGGCAGTAACCTTGGTGTTTTGAGTCAAACATTTCAGCCACCTATCTGAAGCCAAATGGATGCTTTATCAATATTTCTGTCAGCTCTGGTATTACATGCAGTAAATTTGCTGATATGATTAGAAAGACTTGTGTTATTTTTCTCTGTTTCCCTTCTGTTTGCAGCACTGTTTCCCCTCTGGTTTCCCAGACACTAGTTAAGTCATGCTAAAATGATTACAACATCTTTTCTCATATTTAATTCAAATAAATATTGAAGCCAGCACATCATTTCCTTTTAACATTGCCCCATCTGAATGCAAGATGAGCAAATCTTGAGAGGTTAGGAACATTTAATACTTAATCAGCTGTACTGTATCCAGAGTTGCTGTTTGCTATTGTGCCCAATGCGCAACTTTCATGGTTGAAGTAACAGTTTAGTACATTGTAAATTCTTGACAGTAGCTACACTCCACTGCCAAAATATACTCGAAAAAGGTCACATAAGCCTCTCGTCCCACTAAACTAGAAATTGTTTTTAACATCTGTTCAAAAATAGATGGTGTAATGTTTATAACTAAAAATTCAATTCTTAAGGCAAGGGGTTCTGTGATTTTTTAACCCAAAATTCTTCTTAAGCAATCATTTTTGAAAGTTATTGAAGTCACAACAGGAAAACTCCATTTAAGAAATTACAAAACAGCACAAAAATCCTTTTTACAATGTCATTACTAATCACAAAGCACACAAGTATTAGGAGCTGGGTTGGTAATATCATTGAGCAAGGCTGATAAAAGACAGAGCACAGAAAGTTACATGCTCTGTCAAAACCCTTTTCTGTCAAGCTGTTTGCAGATCTAAAGTTTATTTATACTAGTTAGAAAGATATCTAGTATTAGGCATATCTGAAAAAAGAAATAAACTATAAATTGTTAAAAAGGAACAATTATCTGAGTCAAACTGTGTGTAATTCTTTTCTTAACTCTTTCAACACCACATTTGTGTGTTTGGGTTTGAAAACAATGGCTTCAAATAATTTGAGTAAAGGCTGTTTGGATTAAATATATAATTATATTTCAACGTAGCTTTACAATAAAGCTACAGCAAATCTCTTTCACTAATAATCAAGGCCACTGGTTGGCAGTGTTCATGGAAAAATGCATGGAATTGTGGAATGCAATCCCCAAAACACTGGTTAAAATTTTGGAATCTCATATAATAAAAACAGAATTTGATTTATTCAATCATTATAAATCAGTGGATGGAATCATGGAATGCTACCCCAAAACACCACTTAAAAATCCCAGAATCTATGTAAGGAAAAGGAAATATGATTTATCCAGTCATTGTAGAGTAGTAGCCCTGCTTACAAATAGTCCACTCATGCTATAGAGGGAGACAACTGGGAAGAGTCCACTTGTTCTCAGCTATTCTTTACAGACCTAATGATTTTAACTGATGTTCCCATGTGGAATGTCTGGATTCTGGAATAGAATCAACTTGCAATTGGTTTTTTAACAGTGGAACAGAGTGAAGGAGATACAATAGCTTCCAAAGAACTGGACAGTTATCAACTCGGGGATTGCAGCGTATGATTGGTTATTGTACTCAATTATCCCTGAACAGTATTAGACTGTGCATTCAATCCAACTTGTTGAGAACAGAATGTTTATTCTCATGTCTAATCTTAACAGTATATCGTTTATGCACCTGCCAAATTTGTAGCTAAGTAAAGACTTGAGTTTGCATTGTGTGAGTTATTGATAAAAATGTGACTTGGTATAACAGTAGTCTTTTTGGTCAAGAATCAACTTGCATTCAGAGAATCTTTTTTATTCATTGGGCCACAGATTTACTTTATTGTGGGTTCATCAAGGTAAGAGATATCAGTGCTGGGTAAAGATCAGGATAAAACAATCCCAGATCAAGTATAGCCTAGATATACGAAAATAAATTTCTTTCTACGCTACTGCAATAATGCATCTGAACCCAACTCAGAAAGAACCCTTACTGCACAAGTGTAAAATTTCTAATTTTCCATACTGTCCATTCTTGCAGTCTCTCTTTCTCAGGATACAGTAACACAACACTAACGCCATTTGCAACAATTTCCTTTCTAGTTTGCTGTAGTTCGGGAGCTAATTTGCATGAGATTTTGAACCAAGGCCCCATCTGCCCTCTCTGGTGGATGTAAAAGATCTCACAGCACTATTTCAAAGAAGAGTGGGAAGTTTTCTCTGGTGTCCTGGCCAATATTTATCCCTCAATGAAAACCTAAAAACAGATTATCTGGTCACTATCATGTTGCTATTTGTATGACCTTGCTGTGCACAAATTGACTGCCTCTTTTACTGCATTACAACAGTTGATGACTTTTCAAAAATACTTCATTGGCTATAAAATGCTTTGTGGCATCTTGAGGTCATGAAAGTTGTTTTATAAATATAAGTCTTCCCTTTTCAGACAGCCCTACACAAATCCCAAAGTGAACTAATGAAATAGGAGGTATATGAACGTTAAAGTAACATCAACACTTTGGTCAGTAATGGCAGAGCTGGTGGATAGAGCCCCAGGTGGTAAAAAGCATAGCAGCATATTCATTTACTTTTGTTCTGCAGGTAGATCATTCTGTACTGACTCAGCAAAGAATAATTTGGAAATCAAGCTTCAGCATTTAGTGGAAGGAGCTTAACCATCAATTTATGTTGTGATGCTATGCCATCATAATGTCTCAGTGCTGCATGTGAAAGAAATTGGAGCTGGTAAATCCATACAGCTCAAGACATTGGTTTCAATGAGGGAAGGGTCATGTGTTTTAGGTGTGAGCCCATCATCTATTGAGGTGGGGAGGGTGGGGTGATGCACAGGCTGCAGTTTCAAGTCCCAAATATCCTGAGGAGTCAGATACTGATTTGGCCCTGTGATAACATTTCAACTTTAGTATCACAGCCATGTTAACACTGGAGTATAAATGAACCTTCTGCTGTGAAAGTTTTGGAGGGCTCGACAGGGTAGATGCTGTGTGGCTGTTTCCCTGGCTGGAGAGTCTGGAACTAGGGGTCATCGGCTCAGGATAAGGGGCTGACCATTTAGGATGAAGATGAAGGGAAATTTCTTCAGTAAGAGGGTTGTGAATCTTTGGAATTATCTATCCCAGTGGCCTGTGGATCTCAGTCATTGAGTATGTTCAAGGCTGAGATGGATAGACTTTTGGGCACTGAATGAATCAAGGGATAGAGCAGGACTGTGGGGGCAGAAAAGAAAGACATGCATTTATATAGTGCCTTTCATGATCACCAGCCATCCTAAAGCACTTTGTAGCCAATGAAGTATAGTCATTGTTGTAATGCATAGGAAGTGCAGCAGTCAACTAGTGCACAGCAAACTCCCACAAACAGCAATACAATAACGACCACATAATTGATTGCAGAATAAATATTGGCCAGGATACCTCCCCTTGAAATAATGGCATGGATTCTTTTACATGCACCTGAGGGGCCTCGATTTAATGTTCATCCAAAAGTCTGCACCAGTGCCAACCTTGATCTTTGTGTTTAAGTCCTTGAGGGGGGCTTGAATACACAACCTTCTGATTCAGAGACAAGGGTCTGACCAACTGAGCCATCTCTGACTGGAGTGAGAGTGAGACTATCAGTCATAACCTTATTGAATGGTGGATCAGGCTCGAGGGGTCAAATGGCCTACTCCTGTTTCTCTTTCTTATGTTGTTAAGTCACACTTTAATTTGTGAACTTTGGATTGGGGTTGCCAAAACTAGTTTCACTTATACCCTCAACAATTGCACCTTCCAGATTCACAACATTTTGAATGTTGTTCCACAGGGTTCTGAAGAGCATGAGAAAGCCTAATTCAGAACTAAATAAATTGGACTCCCCTACATCAACTTTTACAAAGTTGACAATGTTAAAGAAATTTCAGAAGTCTTTTTGTCTCTTTCATTGGAGTCGTGAACTTCTCAAAAGATTTTTGCATAAAAAAAGATACAATGATAAGGAATTTGTGGTGATGAGGGTCTCAGCTTGAACAATGGAAATATGAAGTGCTCCGGTGAAACAAAAGAAGTTTTGCTATTATTACACTTTAACATTTCATTATTACCTTGCACTGCCATTTACTTTATATTTGCTCCTATCTGGTTTGCCCTTTATAGCTGATGACTGCACACATCAGGCGGTTGCTGGGAGTTAAACGTTGTGCATACTATAGATTCAGTGTGTAGCTGTGCTTATCCACAACAGGAACTAAGCTACTTACATACCTTTAACTGGGGAAAAATGTGAATTAAGTATCCCAAGTAATGGCAGGAAACAATATTCCCAATCTTCAACACTGTGGCTCTCATTCAGTCATATGGGTAAAGCTGCTATTTTAAAAAATCCTATTGGTCTGAGTATTCTGCATCATGTTGCTACATGCTGTGGTGGAGATAAAAGTGTTTCGTGCAGGAAAATAAAATGCCTACTGGTTTTATAGGATGCTTTTGAGGTAAAATTGCTAAACAAAATTATATTTGTACTGTTGGGTAAGCTTAAAGGAGAATTATTTGGCTGTTTAATGCTAAAAATCATATATGAAAGCATTTTTTCTGATTTCATTTCATACTCATTACATTTATAATGTATTGGAGTTAAAAGGATGAGGGTAAAGGGACTTGAAAGCAAAAGAAAAAATGGTGTCTAATGAAACTAACTCGTGCACAGCCTGGTAGAACTTGCACCATCAGAGTTAATTGGCCTAGGATGGCTTTCTTTTGATGGTGGTATAAAATTCAAATGTAATTTTAAAATAATTTTGGTGCTGCAGCTGACAATCTACCATTACATCATATTTTATAGCAGAGAAACACGCCAGTTGGCCCAACTGGTCTATGTCACCATGTATGCTCTACACGAGTCCTCTCCATTATTACTTAAACTCACACTATCAACATACCCTTCTATTCCTGTCTCCTTCATGTACATACCTAGTTTTCCATTAAAAGCATGTATGGGGCTAAATTTGAGCTTTGGGAGTAGGAAACAGGAGTCGGGTATGTTTCCCGGCCCTGAACCTGCACCCTGGGGGGGAAAACAGTCACTATTTTGGATTTTGACCAGGGCGTCCCCTTAATTGGCATCGAGACAGGTTCCCTGTCTAATTAAGGGAAGCAGGCAGGCTCTCGAAGCTGGAGGACCACTCAGAGGCTTTCCAGCCTGAGTGAACCAGCAGGCTGCAGTAAAAGATAAGTAACTGAGAGGGTGCTTCAACATGAAGGTGCCTTCTCACCAAATTTTTAAAAACCAAATAAAAAAAAAGCAGCCAGGCCACCACTTTAGTGGTGATGGGGTGGGGGAGGTGTGTGGAATCCCTGTACAGGGTGACCTTTGGCTGCACCGACACCCTGGCAGGCAGGGAGGGGCTGTACGCCTACCTGGAGCACTCCCCCCCACCGGCCTGCTGCTAGATGCATGCCTCCAGGCAGTTAATCTGCCTCTCATCTCATTGGAAAAATCCCAGTCAGCCTCCATTAACTGCCCTTAACAAGGCCTGACCTGTTGAGTATTTCCAGCATTTTGTGTTTTTATTTCAGATTTCCAGCATTCACAGTATTTTGCTTTTGTCCTAATGAGCCTGATTGGCTGCCTGCGTTGTAGGGGGCGGTAACCTCATCGGGCCCTAGAGCTGCCTCTCCTGAAATGGCCAGCAGTGGGAATGGGCTTAGGTAACCAGCATGCTGGCCAGCACGCGGGCCCCATCCACTGCCATTTCCAACCTCGGCGGGGTCCGAAAATTCTGCCCATAGAATCCAAACAGAGGCTCTAATTTCACTTTACAATTATTAACACTGAATATTGCAATATTGGATGCAAAAGAATGGATAATTTCCCAGCACCATAATTAACTCTGAAGACTGTATTCTAATAATTAGGGTGTGGGCCAATGGGGGGGGACAGGCCAGCTCGTTGATACCTCAGATGGGAAGTCCAGTCCATTTCAAGGGCTGGGCCTTACAAACAAGTTCCATACAAGTCCCCCAGTGCAGGTCACCGGCAGGAAGGTAGGTCCAAAGGATGAGGACATTGGCACCCTGTAACCTCACAGACCCTGATTTGCACAGATTTATGAGGCTCCTGCCTGCTTCAGATGGGAACCTAGGTGCCCAGCGAGAAAATTGGGGCAGAGTAGAAGCAGGAACAGAGTGTTAAGTCCAACACCTCCACTTTAATTCCCATTTCACAGGTGGAGGGAGTTAAAATCCCCCCTTAATAGTTAATTTGGGCAGTGAAAGTGTTTCAGCAGAATGGTTCCACATCTCACAAGGTCAACAAAATTAAATCACATGTTGGAATGTGCTAGGCATTCCTCTGCTCCTTCTGAAGGGCTACCTGCATTGGGGTGTAAATGTAGAAAAACATATTGAGTAAAGAAAGACATATCACCTGCACTGACATTTCTCATCACTTCTTGTTAATTGCATAATCATTTGTATGTTAAGTAGCCAATCCACTTGTATTATCTCACACACATGGACTCCTATCCACAGTGTGGAAATGGTGGTTTGGTTTCCACACTGCTGAGCATGCACTCATTTAAGTATCATTAGTTATAGCAGCATCAAAAAGGAAAGTCTCAACATATTTTGTAATACAGTAATGTTTATAATATGAATATTAATAAAATTTTCTTTGGATATTAATCCTGAAGTAAGCGACTAATAAACAGATCATTTGCAAGAACTTGAAACTAAACATCAGCTGACAAATTTTGATTAAAAAATTCAACACAGTTTAAACACAAGAAACATAAACTAAACCACAAAGTTCTACATTCCATCCATCCTCTATAATTTGTATGTATCTTCCTTCCATGTCATTTGAACACGGATATTACATATGTTTGGCCAAGAGCTGTAGAGATGGCCTGTTTCTTCACATCTAACAATGCTACTTGTAAACCACCGAATAACATATGTGGAATAGTATTTGCTCACTTTCCAGTTGTTCTTCTGCACCTCTAGAGAATCCCGTATCGCCTGGTGCCATTCCAGACAGCCTGGCTGGGATTGAGAAATCCTTACATAAACAATCACAAAGATAGAAGTCATAGTTTCCATTCTGTGGTGCACCATGTCAGTGTGCTAATGCAGTGTGGCACCAGACTGGTTACTTGATTACTTTCTTGAACCAGGCAGTTGAATTGGATTGGCAATTTAATGTGGACCATCGAGCTAACTTTGTGCAGATACCAAAGACAGTATAAATTAGATTCGAGCCAAAACAAAACTATATACAGAATCAATTAACTATATTTCACTTAGCACATTAGCATGATAACGAATGTAATGAAATGGAGAAAACTAAATGTTCAGTAAACTCAGTCCTGCAGATATATTTATCTAGCTGCAGTCCAGTTATGTTGTGTTTGACTTGGGCATGCTTAATTTCACTACTAATCTTGCCACTCGTGTAGTCATTTGGAGAGCTTTATATTAGGCATGAGGCATACTTTAGTTCTCAGGCTGTTACGTTTAGCAGCTGCCTCATCTGTTAGATTAAGGAGCATGCAATTGGTAGACAGTTCTGGGACCATATCAATGCCTAGAGGGGATTTTCTTCTCCTAAAATTAAGATTAATTATGCCGAGAATTAATTTTGTTACTACAGATTGCATCTGTGAAATTTGATTTGTCCCATTCATCAGAATTTGTCTTGTACTATCATCCATCTTCAAGATTTCTGCATATAAATATCCTCAATCTAGAACTGCTGCACTATGAATGTGATTTGAGCGTTGCTTATACTGTCTCTCCAGTATTAAAGTAACCTGACGCTTACTATATTTTTACGAGTCATATACAACATTGATGGCTTCTTATTAAAATGGCCACATAGCTAAATGTTGCAATAGTTGCATCTTTGTGATGATATGCAAATATGGGTCATGTTACAACCAGCTTTTTAGATAATTATTATCGTGTCTTGTATGTGAAGTACATACATGAAGTCTACAGTTGTAATTGTTTCCATGGAAAGTGCTCATCATACCATTAAGACTACAATTCCATATGGTGTCTAGACAGTAACTGCATATAGTCCTTTGTGATTTTTTTCCCCCCAGTTTTAGACACAGCATTTGGGATATTCAGTATTGGTTTTGTAAGTTCTGTCAAAGATAGGATCAGAAAACGTTTGTTCTTCCCACATAGTCTTAGATTAGAGCTTGACGTTGCAAGTGCTACAATGAGGATGTATGGTCATTTAAGTTGGGCATTGATATGCTGGAGGAACCTCAGAATGCATTTCTGTGAATTGTAGGTATCATATTGCATGAATTAAATAAATTATACTTGTGTGTTTATATATATTTTCACATCATTTTAAACAAAGTGGCCAAACCAGATCTGTTTGCTCCTTTGTAGTCAGGTTCTGCTGATTTCACAATCAAATATCAGACTTCTTGCTAAATCAAATGATTGCATTGATAATTTAAAGAACACCATTTCCTCAAACCTGCCATCTGCAGATTGAGAGGTTGTGGTTTGATGGAATAGTAGAGTTGGTCTTCATTTGAAGCCCTTCTTTCAAAAGGCTACTGACAGAATAATTGACCTTGTTTTTGGAAAATACATGCCCTTCAACGCTCATTGCAGTAATACAGTATACTTGCACTCCATGTGATGGATCTCTTTGGGAGATTATTGGCAAAAATTACTCTTATTTAGTTCCCAAGCCTGGTTCAATTCACATTACTGCTCTTCTCGCAAGCTGCATAGCCAGAGGTGAATTGTACATACAGTATACAATATAAGACAGCTATATAAATCATCGTTGTCATTTGAGATAGTGACTGAATAGCCCTGATGTTCATTATTTATTTATTTATTCTTTGATTTTCAGATAGTGAGGCCAGAAATTATCATTCATAATATTAGCACTCAATGTGTTTGTATGATGTTATTCTGCAAGTTATTTTAATGCAGACATTAGATTAAATATTGCCGTCATTAAAATAGCAAAGAGATAAATGGTATATACGCATTTTAAGTAGTCATCCACCATTATCACCAAAGCCAATTTCTAAACTATGTAAGGAAGCATGGAATAAAAAAAAGTTGTTCAGCTGATCAGGCTAGTTCCTTCCATAGACTACATAAATCCATTTTATGATGGACTCTACCCAAGCCATTAAATCCACTCAGTGAATTGTTAATTGCCCATGATGGGATTTGAGTTCATTGTCAGGGTGATTCTAGGGTTTCTCCAAAATGTTGTGGGCAGGAGTTTTAGAATCTGCAGGAATGGAGACAAACGGGCACTGAAAATAGCAGCCAGCCAGCATACCTGCTTCCTGTTGCTGTTCCTGCTGCTGGAGAATTTAATCAGCGGGGGGTGGGGGGGGGGAAGGCCAGCCCTGGAAACCTGCCCGATTCAACAATAAGAATAATTAATCTAGTTAAGGAGCTCATTGAGAGCTTGTTGAGGGCCAGTTTAGGAATTTGGTGGGGGCGCATGGGTTACACACTGGGTCAGGGGTAAACCAGGTGCATGGAAGTGGCAACACAGCGGGGAGACAGTCATGGCCATCCCCTGAAATTAGGTGGGTCCATAAAAGAAGAGGTGCAATCAGGTTTATACAGGTTGCAGGAAGAGTGTTCACTATGCGCTCGTGCAGTGCAGGGGGGGCTGTGACCCTCCAGGCATTGCAGGGGCATAAGAGGATGGGCTAAGGCTTCTAGTCATTATTGGCAGTCCAGCTGAGCGTAAGGAAGGTAACAGTTGGTAATGGGAGCATGACTCTCAGATCCGGTTCTGGTGCCTGGATTGGTCATGTGGTGCTCTGCAGTACGTTCCTACAAGGGTCTTGCGCATTGTAGTGGTCTGGTGCACTGTCCACAACATGGCTGTTCAGAGAGATGTGGACCTTGAAGAAGATGAAGCCCTGGAACAATTCAGCTCGTCAGAGGAAGAAGAGGAGCTGGATGTGGAAGAGGAGGTGGAAGAAGAGGAGAAGGAGGAAGATGCAGAATACAGAGGTGCTGCTGCTGCAGAAGGATGTGGCCGGGGCTGGCACAGGACTCAAGGGTCTCTTCAGGATGTCATCAATGTTAAGGATCATCTGCTCCAGGCATGTTTCAGCTGAACCCTTCTAACCGAGGAGGACGGCATGGTTGCACTTTGAGCTCCCTGTGAGAACTTCCATTGAAGACGCAGAGATCCACACTTACCGCCAATGAAGGATGCACATCTCCTGAGGTTTCACAGCCCCTCCTTCCAGGACCCTTGCTTCAATTCACCACCTCTTCCCTCTTTTCCTATCTTACCATTAAAAAATTGAAGCTCACACGTCTGGAGTTATGTGTCATTATTTACATAGTATTGGAAAAGAGTAGTGCACATTTACAGATGAAAAAAGCCCCAGTGACCCACTCAGTGCTCTGCCTGATGCAGTGGCCTCTGCTCTCAGCCACTTCTACTCGGTGCTTCCCTTGTGGCCTCGGATGAGGTGGAGGCAGCCTGCTTGCTTGTCTCTGCTTGCGGCTGAGATGCACATGGTGGTCGTCCTCGTTGTGGAAGTGCCAGTGGGGGCACCTTCAATTGCTGCAGCACCAGCGTCAATGTAGGGGCAGCCTCAGTCACTGGACCCTGCTGCACAGATGGGTCCTCAGTCAGAGGGGCCGAGGAGGCCATTGATGATGCTAATGGATCCCCATGAGGTGTGGTACCCAAATTCTCCTTAATGACTGCCTCAGCCCTTGGCTGGCACTTGGATGGCTTGCACGCAATTGACATCCACTCCAAACATCTCTGCACCATCAGCGCCACTGACCGGTCAAACACTGGTCCTGCACCCACTCTCAGTGCTGCCGCATATGGCTCTCCATGAGGTTGGCCACTCTCTCAATGTAAGAGCTCATGCGCTTAAAGCCCTGAGCCAGGGCCATGCACAGGAGCTGATTGGATTCCATTCTCAGCCCATGATCCCACACCATCTCAGGGAACTCACATGTGGGTACACATCTGTTGCTGCTGGTCTACGTTGAGCATCCTTTGTTGTGACTCCCAAGGCCCTGCATCTGTGCCCAGCTGAGCATAGCTGTGTCTGTCTTCTATCCTCCAAGGGGAGCTCCCTACAACTGTGTCAGCCTCTCTCACCTCCTCCTGCTCACTTGGGACATGCTTATCACCCAGTGCTACCCTCCTAATCATGCGCGAGGACCCACCGATGTGATTGTATCTTAGTTTGTGGAGGGTGCGCTTGTAAGATGTGTATGGTGCTTGCTCTGATGTCTCTGATGCCAGCACTTGCCCCGGTGCAGACACAGGAATCTGTCCTTCCCCCTCCCTGTCAGAACCTGTGAGAGGAGACACAAGAAGAGATCGTGAGAACAATCCATGGAGAGCAGACGCCTCTGCAGTGCTGAGGCTTCCCAATGCAGCTGAGTCTTTGGCATGCTGTTGGATGGGGTGGAGTGCACTGTACCCCCTTCATTTACGGATTGCAATATCTATTCACCTCTCCACCAGTAATGTCCATCTCGCCTTCCCCAACTTGCTCCTGGGGGGCCACCCTGGTAATCTACATGGTAACTACGATGTGCAGATGGGGCATTCCTTTTCCTGGCAGTGCCCTTTCTCGGGCATTATGAGCCCTTTTCTTCTGCAAGGACAAAAGCACTGGTCTCTATGACTATTGCCATCGGCTCATTGACATAGGAGCTGCATGTATTAGTTCTGGCAAGTCCCCCACAGCACTGGGGGACTCTGAGCCTTGCTGAGGAGTCAGTAGGTACCCTGGGCACGCATTCCTCCCATGTTCAGGAGCAGCATGTGGCCTCAGACTCCTCAGCTGGTGTATCTGCTGGAGGTTGAATACCAGAGGCCTGTCATGAGGGTCTGGCCTTGCAGTCACCTTGCCCCAGTGAATAAGGTCATTGAGCATTCTTTTGACACTGGACCCAGTTCTTCCTGACCATACTTCGTCTGCTAATGTTCTAAATCCTTTCCTGCTTGGTTTGGGAAGGTGGCCTTCTCCTGCCCTCTGGAAAGAGCACCTCCCTCCTCTCCCTCACTGCTTCAAGGAGCACCTCCAGGTTGGCATCGGCAAAGCGAGGGGCAGCCCTGCCTTGGGTGCCAGCCCTCTTCCTTTCCTCTCCCCTCAGTGCTGCTTCAAATTTCTCAGTAAAATGATAGCCGCAGTAATGACTGCTGTGTTCTGTTTAAATTGGGCTGGCACATGCTCAGTGCTGCCTCCAATTCCATCCCCACAGCCGCCAATTGGCCACCCACCCACCCTCCAGCCAATTAGCAGCCCAACTTCGTAAAAATCCTGAGCTGTGACTGCTTCCTCCCCAGGCGGGATTGGGACCTAGAAATGGTCCCGACTTCAGTTTCCCGACACCAGAAGGAAAATCAGGCCCTGTGTCTTGGTACCTCAACCCAGTGCATCACCGTCTATCTTCAGAATTAACTTTTCAGACCTGAAAATATTGTGATTTTAAAAAATGAATTCATTACTTATCACAATGTATTATAAACTGTATTACACTTTTTAAGCGTGCAGTTTTTTTTTAAAAAGCTCAATTCACTCCATTTGTTTATGTGGAAACTTTAACAAGAGTTTTTTTTAGCCGATTGGGAAGTTTGCATTGAGTCAGAAGGATGCTAACTCCAATTGGCAACATTGCACATGCTGAGCTGAGCTGCTAACTGTTCATTAAAAAGGTTTTATTAATCTAATTTTTCATAAACCACTAGATTATTAGGGCAGATGACATTCTGATGGAGTCCACTAAATTAAGAGAAAGACGATGAGAGAATTCTTTTGAGGTCCACAGCTATTTTGTATTACAACAGTATCATGGTGACATCTATTAACAAGTCTCTTCAACTTGGTATAATGCTCAGCCCATATGATAGAAATGCATTTCTGGAAAAATTGTTCAAGTGCTCAAGGCTCTGCAATTAAATGGACAATGTGAAGTTTGGTTTGTCAAAGAGTTGTATCTATCAGATCCTATTGAAGTATTTCAATAGTGTTTGATAAACACCCTGTAAAGAGTGAATAGCTCAGAAATGGGGCCATGACCACCATTGATTTTTGCAGCCCCTTTAATGTAATAAAATGTCCCCTGCGCTTTACAAAGGATAGAATGGACTTATCAGTAGCAGAACAGTTAGGGGAAATAACCAAAAACAAGGTTGAAGAGAGGCTATTAAAGGAAGGAGCAAAAATAGCATAGGCACATAGGAATAGGAGTGGCCACTCAGCCACTTGAGCCTGATGTGCCTTTCTGAGATAATGTCTGATCTGTACCTCAACTCCATTTACCCACTATTACCATACCCCTTGATACCCTTACCTAAAGGAAATCTATTCATCTCAGTGTTGAAAATTTTTATTAACTCACAAACCATAGCCTTTTTAGGAATACAGTTCCAGATTTCCATTACCCCTAGTATGAAAAAGTTCTTCCTAATTTGAGTCCTAAATAGCGTAACTTTAATTTTAAGAATATTCCCCTTGCTCTGGACCACCCCCACCCACCAGAGCAGATAGTTTCTTTGTCCAAATTCCATGCCAAATTCCTTTTCCATTTTAAGCACCTCAATAGATCACCCCTCAATCTTCTAAACTCAAGAAAATAAAACCAAGTTGATGCAATCTATCCTCATAATCTACCCCTTTAAGCCTTAGTAACATTCTGGTGAATCTCTGCTGTACCCTTCGAAAGGCCAATACACCTTTAAGAAAGAATGACTTGAATGCATATAACATTTTTCATGACTGTTGGACACTGAGGGGTTGGTGAGTTGGTGGGGGAGGTAGAATAAAGAGGCAGTCAAAATTGAAAACCTGAAGGGTGTGGGCTAGACTGTAGGTATGAAGGAGGTTGCAAGGTAAGAATGGGCAAGGGTGTTTGGAGGCATGGACAAAAATTTTGAATTCTGTGTACATCTACACAAAAAAGGTTGCTTTTTTTGTTAAAACAAATGTTCTATCATCCTAGAGCAAAGCGAGCTTTGAGTTGTGGGTGCACATTCCTATTTCCCTACGAAATGCCCTATACAGGGACTGATGTGTTGGGCTCACTACCACATCTGTTCTGTGCCTGTGTTTGACCAAGAATAGCAGCTGGCGTTTGGATGGTGTGCTACCCCCTGCCATCTCTATGCCTATGGGCATACTGTGGATCATCTGGATTGAAAAATAATTTCAGACACTCCCGAATCATAAGCCTGCCTAATGATGCTCAGTAGGAAGCAAAGCCTTGAAAGATTATTAAAGAAATCTGGAAATCTTTATTTGCCAATCAAGCCACAGTAGTTATTTGTTATATAGAGGATGGTAACGACTAACATAAAAGGGATCCCAAAAGTTTTTTATAAACACGTATGTAGTAAAAGGGTAGCAAAGGAAGGGGGTGGCTGATTAGGGTCCAAAAAGATCTTCTTGTGGAGGCAGAGAGCACAGCTGAGATATGAAATAAGTACTTTGCATCTGCCTTCACTAGAGAAGAGGATGTTGGCAATGTAGCAGTAAAGGAGGAGATAGCAGTGATATTGGATAGGATAAAAATAGATAAAGAGGATTACTTAAAAGGTTGTTAGTCCTCAAGGTAGAAAATTCACTTGGTCTGGATGGGATGCATCCTAGACGACTGAAGGAGGTAAAAGTAGAAATTATATAGGCTCTGCCACAATCTTCCAATCTCACTTGGATATGGGGGTGGTGCCAAGGGATTGGAGGATTGCAAAAGTTACATCCCTGTTGAAAAAAGGGGAGAGGGATAAACTTGGCAACTACATGCGAGTCAAGCCGAATGTCGATGGTGGGGAAACTTTTAGAAACAATCATCCAAGACATAATGAATTAACAATTGGATACATATGGGCTTGTTAAAGGCCAATCACATTTGACAAACTTGATTGAGTTCTTTGATGAAGTAACGCAGAGGATTGATGAAGGTAGTGCGGTTGATGCAGTGCATATGGAATTTCCAGAGGCGTTTGACCACATAACAGACCTGGTAGCAAAATTAAGGCCCATGGAATTAAAGGAACAGTGGCAGCATGGATACAAAATTCGCTACGGAGCAGAAAGCAGAGAGTAGTGGTGAATGCTTATTTTACAGACTGGAGGGAAATGTGCAGTGGTGTCCCTCAGGGGTCAGCTTTAGAATCACTGTTCTTTTTGATGTATATCAATGACTTGGACCTGGGCATTGATGTCATAATTTGAAAGATGATATGAAACTTAGAAATGTAGTAAAGATGCACAGGATAGTAAGAGAATTCAGGAGGACATAGACAGACTGGAGAAATAGGCAGACAGATGGCAGATCAAATTGAACACAGAAATGTGAAGTGATACATTTTGGTAAGAAGAATGAGAAAAGGGAATATGAACCAAATGATCTAATTTTAAAGGGGGTGCAGGAACAGAGAGACCTGGGGGTGTATGCACACAAATCTTTGAAGGTGGCAGGACAAGTTGAGAAGGTTTAAAAAAGGATATGGAATCCTTGGTTTTATTAATGGAAGAATAGAGGACAAAAGCAAGGATGTTATGCTAAATTTTTATACAACACTGGTTAGGCCTCAGCTTGAGTATTGTTTTCAATTCTGGGCACCACACTTTAGGAAGGATGTCAAGGGCTTGGAGAAGGTGCAGGAGAGATTTATTAGAACAGTACCTGGGATGAGGGACTTCAGTTATATGCAGAGACTGGAGATGCTGGGGTTTCTCTCCGTAGAGCAGAGAAGGTTAAGAGGACATTTGATAGCAGTGTTGAAAATAATGAATAGTTTTGGTCGAGCAAATAAGGAAAACATGTTTCCAGTGGCAGAGGGGCGGTAACCAGAGGGCACAGATTTAAGGTGATTGGCAAAAGAAGCGGAGGCGATGTGAGGAAACAATCTTTTACAGAGTGATTTGTTGTGATTTGGAATGCAAGGCCTTGAAGTTTGGTGGAAGAATTCAATAGTAACTTTCAAAAGAGAATACTTGATGGTGAAACATTTATAGGACTAAGGTGAAAGAACAGGGGATTAATTTGGATAGTGCTACCAAAGAAAGCCAGCACAGGCACGATGGGCCAAATTGCCTTCTGCACAATTCCATGATTCTATGTTATAACTCATTTATTTAAGTGAAGATTGAAAAACTACTGTGCAAGGAGGCTGTTGTGTTGTCTAGATTGTGATGCCATGTATGTGTTATCCTAGTGTAGGGGCTAGCAAACAGCATTCCAGGGAAAGCACAGCAACTTTCTATTAATCAAAATGCGGATCCTAGAATGAATGATATACATAGGATAGTGCCACTGTTGGAGAAATTTCTCTTATGTAATGGCTAAAGACAGTACAGTTTTTTCTATTCAATATTGCCTAAAATTAATCTTAATTTCTGCTGTACAGCGCAAATAGATTCAAACAAATGAGCTATTTTTTCTAGGAATCCCTCATTCCTAGAATGTCAGTTCAGGTTACTGTCTGAATCTTAATGAATTGGTCTTGCATGTCTCTCTACGCCTCAAGCATAACAACCTTGATCCTGGTTGGCTAGAGAGTAAAAAAAGTTATAGTGTATAAAATAATAATTTTTTACAGAGGGCAAATAAAAAGCTCATAACTAAGCTTATTTCAATGTAATTGTGAAGTACATCCTGGTAACTAAGTTTTATAGGTCACTGCTGTCTTGTATAGTGCCAATTGTCTTAAACAGAAACATACAGGGCCCAACCTTCCTCTTTCACACAAAACTGGGAGAAAATCACATTTTTCTTAAACGTCCATGGATTACAAATGAAATTGCATGAAAGCATGCCTTTCAAAAGCATAATTCGTGAAAATGCAATTTTGATAACAGCAACAAAAAAGTGGCAGCCAAGCGTGACACACTTCAATAATGATCCTTTAACACTTCTCAGGCAGCTACCACATAACCACATAAATGTCACAGTTTGATAATCTAGTTGTGGAGTGTTAAGCAATTGGAGAAAATGTATGAATGTGAACAGAGTAGAAGACAATTTAGCAAAAGCGTTTTGCAAGTAACGGCGCATACACACAGTTTTGGTTGGTGGGGTTGTCAGGGGAGGCAACATGCAAGCATAGAAAGATATCAAGAAGCATGGCAATATGTTACAAATATGGTCAATGCTGTCTCCACCACTTCAAGAACCTGGCAGGGGTCCAGTAGAAGGTCTCTGACTTCAATAAAAGCATAAAAGCAAGACATGATGATTACTGTACATTAATTCACACAGAATATTCATGCATATGAAGGAAGGCAATAAAAGATTTATATGAAAAAGTGTTGTGTTGGCTCAGAGCAACATTTGCAAAAATCTAGCAATTGAGGTTATTAGAAGTTTCAAAAAGCAGAATCATGCAAATTGCATTATATATGACATGGAGGGGATAAAGGAAATACTACAGGAAGTAATTTTCATGGACCAAATCATGTGTCTCAATCCTCCAGTGTTCTTACATTTCAAAGTAAAATTGGAAGGATTCTTTGGGGCTCAAACTCCTAAGTATAATAATGGAAGACTTCAACTTACTTGGGGAATGTTAAAGGCAACCAAGATGGAAAGATTCCAAAACTTTGTAGATGACCACATAGATCAGTGGGTGTCTTGAGAAGCACTCTCCAACAACAGCACAAGTTGAGTGCCACAAGAGCAGCAATTTGCACGTCACTGATCGTATTTTTGCCATCATATAATCCTGAACAAGTGACAGTGAACAATGCCTCTGAAAGCACTGAGTTCAAAGCTACGTTTGACAAAGATATTCTTGGTACTGATGGAGGTCCACTTTGCTTTCTGTATCCTGTTGTGAGTTATGAGAAGGAAGGAAATAAAAGATTCCTCTGCCCACTGGACCCCCAGTTGTCCTATTCTCCTGCTCCCCTGCAATATACACTCAGATAGAAGACCCCTATGTATATTTAATTCCCTCATTACTGTTTCAAAATCTTTTCCTTCATTAAGCTCACTAGCTATAGGCCTGGCCTGGTGTAAAATACTTTTCAGAATGACTTTGCAGTTGTGAAATGCTGCATGAGTTCATCATTAATGATCTTTAACAGTTACATTTGTGTGTTTTATTTACCTCATACTTTTTGCTCCTTTGTTGGAGGCATAAGAATTCTCAGAGCAGCAATAAATATGGACAAATTGGCACATTCTCCTAACATTTTTGTTACGTTTAGCTAACAAGAATATTGAGCTCATGGTGTCCAGATAAATGTTTGGTTAGGATGCAGAGAGCTCTATAGCTGTAGAACCACATTTCCAGAGAATCTTTTCATTTGAAGTAATTGTGGCTTCACAGATGACCTGAAGCCCTTCCTCTTGTGTAAGTAGTGGTACCTGCGTGGTGCCGGCGGTTCCTCCTCGAGTCTACTGTGAACATTTTCTACTCCGTTTGCAGCCAGTGCAAAGCCAGCAGTAATACTGAACTAATTATTAGGATATTGAATAAGTTTGTATAATTGATATTTGAATCGTGGATACAGAAGGTGCCATTGTGACAAGAGAAGATAGGAATGGGAAAAGGCCATTCAGCCTTCTCAGCTCACCTGGTTGATCAGGTGGTGATCAACACATGGGTGTTTAAATCATTTTAATTTCCTTCCACCTTTGTGGTGACTCTGTATCTTACTACTCTCTGTTGAATCTGGCTATCCCATTGGCCTTTACCTATTGATAGTAAGCACTGAAAATTTTAACTAAATTTGCAATATTTAAATTTCTGTACCAAAAGCTAGACTGTGAGCAATGATTGTGTGATTTCTTTTCTTTTAGCAGCTACATTTTTTCGAAGTTTTCTTTTCCTAAATCATCTGACAGTTTTTTTTTCTGAGTTAATAATGTTATGGCTTGGTTCTGTTTTGAAATGGAGCTTTTAATGTGGGTGTCAGTCAGAGTGCCTGGAAAAGCTTCAGTTCAGGTCTCCAGGTGTTTTATTTTGAATCCAACTCTTCCCAACATCCCTGCAAATCAGCTTTGTATTCTAAAATACATTGTCATGTGAAAAGTTCACACTAAGCACAAAATCACTCTTGCATGCACCATTCTTCAATTTACATTGATGCCTGGTCTGTGCAGGTTATGTTGTGCTTGAATAAGAAGGGAAAGGATGTATTCTGATGTTTTCATGTAAGCGGCTCAGTGGTCCATTACAGTTGGTGCCTCTACTGACCAGCAGAAATAACAATTAGCCTGACAGGAAGCTACGTTAATTATCTTTAACTGAATGCAGAAAATGATGAAGTAATATATCCATTCTTTTCATAGGCAGATGTTCAGATAATTAATAACCTGGAAGTCAAGCCACTTAACCTTTGCACAGATTAGCATCGCACTATGTTGTGTCAGTTATGTATTTACTGAATTTATTTTTATTTAGGGCAATGATTTCACAGATATGTGAACAGACCCCAGATGGCATTGTTATTATATACACTGGCTGAGGGCTGGTGTACCAAGGTTACTGATTGACACCATGAACTTGAATCTTTAGGCTTTCAGTTCTTCCATCAGCATTAACCATTTGGCGACTGATTTTAAATGACTTGGCTTTCACAATGACTTGCAGACTGCCTTCCGTTATTCCTTGTTAAATATTATATTGAAAGGCAAATGACATTAAGCCAGGCACATAGGATGTGTGGACTGCACTAGAATAAAAACAAATCAAGGTTTTTTTTTCAAAGAAAGAAATTTTCTTGTTCTAGTTCTAGCTGAGAATATTTGTATCTGAAATAAGAAAATTTGGGAAAGTTCCATTTTACCTGATTCCCTGACACAATGAACAATAATACAGCTTATCTTGTCCTAAAAAAAATCAACTAAAAATTCTATGAATAAACTACTTCTCAAATAAATCTGCTGTACTTGAAATGATAGACATTTCATTTAACAAAAATAGATAAAAGCTTAAAGGCCCGTTCGGTATGCAAAAAGTCAATTTTATTCACTTGTGAAACCGATATAGAATATGGTAAAATTGAAATGAAATTTGAGTGGCTGATGATACTGACCACATAAACAAATGCTATCATGTTTACTGATGAATGGAATGAGTGCCTGTGTGTGGGAGTTGAGCTGAGTCCTTTATTTCTCCCAGGGCAGGCTACAATCTGCTGCGGTTATGAAAATCACACTGGTTAGAATCAAAGACAGAATCCTGTGCCATATCCATTTATTTCATTTCATTTCGAGATGGATAGTGGTTAGCAGTATAATTAGCACCAGATAGAGAATCAATAAGAGGAGAAAATCACTGACAGAAACTGATGCCTTTGGTTAGTGAAGCAGGAGCTGATCAGAGACTACTGGCAGTGCTTTCTGTCACTTGTGATGATGGCTGTCACTGATCATGCTTGGGGCAGGTGATAGGCATCACCATTTATAGGCACCATAATCAAATGATAATAACCTCCATGGGACAATGATCAGAAGGTCTTCCGTCTGACCAAAAGCTACGGATTATGCTGTGCCTGCAGTATTTAGTATAATTTCATTACTTATTTCATATTTGAGGTCACTTAAATTGCCACACCAATGAGTAGTTTGGATCATTTCTGTTCTATATACAATATTGTCCTGAGATGCTGAATGTTCAATACATGTACTACTGTTCCATAATATTGCTTAAAAAGTAAAATGCAGAAATGTATTTATATTTGAATTCTTCATATTTTGCAACTGTAAAGCCACATATATCAGATAAGCAAGGAGCTAATGGGAGGAAAGATCTTGTAACAGTCCCTATCACGAGGGACAAAGTATTTGACAAACTAATGGGACTAAAGGCAGACAAGTCGCCAGGACCTGATGGCCTGCATCCAAGGATTTTAAAGGAAGTGGCTGCAGAGATAGTGGAGGCATTGGTCGAAATATTCCAGAACTCACTGGATTCTGGGAGGGTCCCAGCGGATTGGAAAACCGCTAATGTGACACCCCTGTTCAAGAAGGGAGGGAGACAAAAAACAGGAAACTATAGACCAGTCAGCCTAACATTGGTCATTGGGAAAATGCTAGAGTCCATTATTAAAGAAGAAATAGCAGGACATTTAGAAAAGCTTAATGCAACCAAACAGAGTCAACATGGTTCTGTGAAAGGCAAATCATGTTTAATAAATTTGCAAAAGTTCTTTGAGGATATAACAAGCAGAGTTGATAAAGGGGAACCGGTCGATGTAGTGTATTTGGATTTCCAGAAGGCATTCGATAAGGTGCCACATAAAAGATTAACGCACAAGATAGGAGCTCACGGTATAGGGGGTAATGTATTAGCATGGATTGAGGATTGCTTAACTCAAAGAAGACAGAGTCGGGATTAATGGGTCTTTTTCAGGTTGGGAAGACGTAACTAGTGGAGTGCCACAAGGATCAGTCCTAGGGCCTCAATTATTTACTATCTATATTAATGACTTGGAGGTGGGGGCACAGTGTAATATATCCAAATTTGCTGATGATACAAAAATAGGTGGGAGGGCATGTTGTGATGAGGACATAAGGATTCTGCAAGAGGATTATAGATAGGTTGAGTGAGTGGGCAAAAACTTGGCAGATGGAGTTTAATGTAGGAAAGTGTGAGGTCATGCACTTTGCCAGGAAGAATCAAAAGGCAGACTATTATTTAAATGGAGAGAGACTCTAAAAAAGTGCAGCACAGAGGGATCTGGGTGTTCTTGTGCATGAAACACAAAAAGTTAGCATGCAGGTGCGGCATGTAATTAAGGCAACTGGAATCTTGGCCTTTATTGCCAGGGGGTTGGTGTTTAAAAATAGGGAAGTCTTGTTACAACTGTACATGGTGTTGGTGAGGCCGCACCTTGAGTACTGTGTACAGTATTGGTCTCCGTACTTAAGAAAGGATACACTGGCATTGGAGGCAGTTCAAAAGAGATTCACTGGGCTGATTCCTGGGATGAAGGGGTTGGCTTATCAAGAACGGCTAAACAGGTTAGGCCTTTATTCATTACAGTTTAGAAGAATGAGGGGTGATCTTATTGAAACGTATAAGATTCTGAGGGGGCTTGACAGGGTAGATGTTGAGAAGGTGTTTCCACTTGTGGGGGAATCTCGAACTAGGGGACATAGTTACAGAATATGGGGACACTCATTTAAAACTGAGATGCAAAGGAATTTCTTCTCTCAGAGGGTCGTGAATGTCTGGAATTCTCTACCCTCGAGAGTTGTGGAGGCTCGATCACTGAAAGTATTTAAAGAGGCGGTAGATATATTTTTGAAATATCGGGGAGTTGAGGGCTATGAGGAGCTTGCACAAAAGAAGATTTGAGGTCTGGGGCAGATCAGCCATGATCTTATTGAATGGCGGGGCAGGCTTGAGGGGCCGAATGGCCTATTCCTGCTCTTATTTCTTAAATTCTTAAGTTCACATAATTAAGTAGATTCCATATAATCATTGTAGTTCTAAACTGCTCAGCAGTTGTGTACTGTGCCAAAAGCTTGTAGATAAGGAGTCGTTATTTTATACATAGTAAAGCCAGAACAAATGCAATTCCAAACAAATCTGTCATAGAGTAGTCGAGCCTCTTTATAAGGTTGTCTTTTGGTACAATGCTGAAAGCATGTTGTGCATAGGGAATGTGTATTGATTTCAGTTGGAACATTAAAGTGAGTTGCTAAATGAAACAAAGTATTTTTTTCACAAGGAGGATCAGAGATGGTCACTCATGCAGCTCTTAGCTTCATGTTACGGATCAGTATAGGCACAGTTCTGACAGCAGGCTGTACCTCTGCCTTGTTAATTGGTAAATGGTGAATGCTATCTGAAGAAGAGCAACATAAAATAAGGGAGAGGAACAGAGAGGTGTACAAAAGCAAAATACTGAAACACTGGAAATCTGAAATAAAAACAGAAAATGCTGCAAACAGTCAGCAGATCAAGCAGCATCCATGGAGAGAGAAACAAAGTGAACATTTCAGGTCGATGATCTTTCGGAAATTGCCCTGAAATGTAAACAGGAGAGGCTTTCTATTTTGATAGTCCTCAGCATTTGTTTCTCATATTTCTTACCTGTTTTATGAAGAGCTTGGAAATTTGTATGCTCGCCTGGATTTTGTGGTCAGCACAAAGTGACGGTGCTTGCCGCTGACCTTGAAGAGAGTTGTCCACATCGCTTGAGCAAGCCCTGTGGCATGGATTTCCCTTTTCCAATGTAAGGTTGAATCTGGTACCAAGTCAAGGGGATCTCCAGGTGTCCAGCAACAGTGATATTATCAACCAATGTAAGCAGCCAATCACATTGAAATATTCTCACAAACAGCAAACCAGGAAGCACTGATTATCCTTTGCTTTTTAATATAATTTTACAGAGAACAAAATAAATGATAGACACACACACATGGGATTAAGATAGAAAATGGAATATCATAAACAAATTTTAAAAAAGATTTCAAAAATATGTGGAATGTTTTTATCACCATGAGGAAATTTGACATTTCACAAATATAAAATTTGTTTTTCAAGGACGGGGTTGATCAGCAGTAATTATGAAATTAGTATGCTGTTAAAAACCTAGTTATACCTCATTTAATTAGGTTTTTTTATTTGTTTCCAGGGATGTTAGCATCACTGGCAAGGCCAGCATTTGTTGCCCATCCCTAATTGCCCTTGAGAAGGTGATGGTGAGCTGCCTTCTTGAACCGCTGCAGTCCATCTGGTGCGGGTACACTCACAGTGCTGTTAGGAAGGGAGTTCCAGGATTTTGATGCAGCTACAGTGAACGGCAATATATTTCCAAGTCAGGATGGTGTGTGGCTTGGAGAGAACTTGCAGATGGTGGTGTTCCCATGTGTCTGCTGCCCTCGTCCTTCCAGGTGGAAGCGGTTACGGGTTTGGAAGGTACTGTCGAAAGAGCCTCGGTGAGTTGCTGCAGTGCATCTTGTAGATGGTACCAACTGCTGCCACTGGATGTCAATGGTGGAGGAGGTGCTGATCAAGCAAGCTGCTTTGTCCTGGATAGTGTTGAGCTTCCTGAGTATTGTTGGAACCGTACTCATCCAGG
The DNA here is from genome assembly GCF_036365525.1 of Heterodontus francisci. Lineage (NCBI taxonomy): Eukaryota > Metazoa > Chordata > Chondrichthyes > Heterodontiformes > Heterodontidae > Heterodontus > Heterodontus francisci. The sequence continues at coordinate 27,954,366 of NC_090388.1, read as the reverse complement.
CAAGCAGAGAGTATTCTATCACACTCCTGACTTGTGCCTTGTAGATGATGGACAGGTTTTGGAGAGTCAGGAGGTGGATTATTCACCTCAGAATTCCAAGCCTCTGACCTGCTTTGTAGCGTCAGTATATATGTGACTATTCCAGTTCAGTTTCTGGTCAATGGTAACCCCCAGGATGTTGATAGAGGGGGATTCATTCATGGTAATGCTGTTGAATGTCAAGGGGAGATGGTTAAATTCTCGCTTGCTGGAGATAATCATTGCCTGGCACTTGAGTGGCGCGAATGTTTCTTGCCACTTATCAGCCTAAGTCTGAATGTTGTCCAGGTCTTTCTGCATATGGACGCAAATTTTTTCAGTATCTGAGGAGTCGCGAATGGTACAATCATCAGTGAATATCCTCACTTCTGACCTTACATTGGAGGGAAGGTCATTGATGAAGCAGCAGAAGATGGTTGGGCCTAGGACACTACCCTGAGGAACTCCTGCAGTGCTGTCCCGGGGCTTAAATGATTGGCCTTCAACAACCACAACCATCTTTTTTACTTAACATAGGAACATAGGAAGATAGGAACAGGAGTAGGCCATTCAGCCCCTCGAGCCTGTCCCGCCATTCAATGAGATCATGGCTGATCCGCGGCCTAACTCCATATACCTGCCTTTGGACCATATCCCTTAATATTGCTTAACAAAAATCTATCTATATCAGATTTAAAATGAACAACTGTTCCAGCTTCAACTGCTGTTTATGGGAGAGATTCCAAACCTCTACCACCCTTTGCATGAAGAAGTGCTTCCTAACATCTCTCCTGAACGGTCTGGTCATAATTTTTAGACTATGCCCCCTAGTTTTAGAATCTCCAACCAGTGGAAATAGTTTATCTTTATCTAGCCTGTCTTTTCCTGTTAATATCTTGAAGACTTCAATCAGATCACCCCTTAACCTTTTAAATTCTAGCGAAAACAGGCCTAATTTGTGTAATCTCTCCCCTGTAGTCCAGGTATCATTCTTGTAAACCTATGTTGCACTCCCTCCAAGGCTAATATATCCTTCCCAAGGTGTGGTGCCCAGAACGGCTCACAGTACTCCAAGTGGGGTCTAACCAGGGTTTTGTACAACTGCAGCATAACCTCTGTGTCTTTATACTCCAATCCTCTAGATATAAAGGCTAGCATTCCATTAGCCTTTTTGATTATTTTCTGCACTTGCTCGTGGCATTTTAAAGATCTATGCACCTGAACCCACTAGTCTCTTTGGACATCCACTGTACTTCACCTCTTCCCATTTAGAAAGTACCCTGCTCTGTCCTTTTTTGGTCCAAAATGGATAACCTCACACTTGCCTGCATTGAAATCCATCTGCCACAGTTTTGCCCACTCACCTGTCTGTCAATATCTCTTTGCAATTTTATGCTATCATCTAGACTGTCTACAATGCCGCCTAACTTTGTATCATCATCAAATTTGGATATATGACTTACTTTGCCATCATCCAAGTCGTTAATGAATAATGTGAATAATTGAGGCCCCAACACAGATCCCTGCGGGACACCACTCGTCACATTCTGCTAATCGGAGTACTTGCCCATTATCCCCACTCTCTGTCACCTACCACTCAACCAACTTTCCAACTATGTCAATAATTTGCCCTCAACTCCATGGGCTTCTACCTTAGTTAACAGTCTCGTATGTGGGATTTTATCAAATGCCTTCTGGAAGTCCATATAAATAACATCCATAGACACTCCCCTGTCCACTACCTTAGTCACCTCTGCAAAAAATTCAATGAGATTTGTCAGGCATGACCTTCCTGTTAGGAATCCATGCTGGCTGTCCCTGATTAACTGAAATTTTTCTAGGTGTTCAGTCATCCTATCCTTGATTATAGACTCCAGCAACTTGCCCACCACGGATGTCAGGCTAACTGGTCTGTAATTTCCTTGGTTCCCCCTTTCACCCTTCTTAAAAAGTGGAGTGACATGTGCAACTTTCCAATCCAGAGGGACCACTCCTGAATCTAGAGAACTCTGAAAGGTTATAGTTAGGGCATCTACAATGTGCTCCCCTACTTCCTTTTACACCCTCGGATGGAAACCATCAGGTCCTGGGGATTTCTCACTCTTTAGTTCCATTAATTTCCTTGTTACTGATGATTTACTTACGTTAATTGTATTAAGTCCCTGTCCCCTATCGGCTATTAATTTTTTCGGGAATTCCGGCAACTTATCCTCCTTTTCAACTGTAAATACTGAGGCAAAGTAATTGTTCAACATGTCTGCCATTTCCCCATTATCATTGATCCTATCTCCAGTTTCAGCTTTTAATGGGCCTACATTGCTCTTGACCTAAAGGTTTCCCTTTATGTAACTATAAAATATCTTCTTATTGATTTTGATGTCCTTTGCAAGTTTCCTTTCATAATCTCTTTTCGTAGCTCTTATAAGCTGCTTTGTGACCCTTTGCTGGTCGTTGTATCTATCCCATTCGGCCGGATCTGTGCTGCGTTTTGCATTTTTGGAAGCCATTTCTTTTTGTTATATGCTATCCCTAATCTCTTTAGTTGTCCATGGCTGATTTTTCTGTGAAGTGGAGCTTTTTCCTCTCAGGGGTATATACTCGCTCTGTATTTCGTTAAATGTTTCTTTAAATATTCTCCACTGTTCTTCAGTCGTTTGACCCATTAACAGATCTACCCAGTTTACCGTGGACAGTCTCTGTCTCATCCCAGTAAAGTCAGCCTTACCCAAGTCTAAAATTCTAGTAGCTGACTCATGCTTTTCACTTTCAAACACTACCTTGAATTCAATCATGTTGTGATCACTATTTGATAAATGTTCACGCACAGTTAGGCTACTAATTAAATTTGGCTCATTACACATAACCATATCTAATATTGCCTATCCCCTTGTTGCATCTAGGACATATTGCTGTCGAAAACTATCCCGGACACATTCCAGAAATTCACTATCTTTCTGACAGCTGCTAGTCTGCCTCTCTCAATCTATGTGTAAGTTAAAATCCCCCATTAATACTACTCTGCCTTTGTTACACACTTGCCTAATTTGTGCATTTAAACAATCTAATGCCTCAGAACTGTTACCAGGAGGTCTATACACAACACCTATTACAATTTTAGATCCTTTTCTGTTCCTCAGTTCCACCCATAAGGTCTCCACTGGATTCTTTCCCCTCATTATATCCTCCCTCACCAATGAGGTGATATTATTTCTAATCAGTAAGGCCATTTTCCCTGTCCCTCCTGTAAACTTTATAACCAGGTATATTTAGTTCCCAGTCCCGACCATCCTGCAGCCACATCTCCGCAATGGCCACCACATCATAATCTTCCATTTGAATTTGCACCTGCAGTTCATCTAGTTTATTTCTTACACGTTGTGCATTTGTATATAGAACTCTTATTTGGGCTATACCCCCTAACCTGCCCCTCAGCACTGATGCTTTATTTGCCTGTTTATTATTTCTGTCTTCTGGTTTAACCAGTATACTTCTTGCAGTTTGGTAACAATCAGCCTCACCACTAACCTGCACTCCTACCTTCTCCTTTAACTTTCTGTTTTTCCATGCAACTGAATCCTCCCTCCCACTAATTAGTTTAAAGCCCTATCTACAGCCCTAGTTATACGATTCGCCAGGACTCTGGTCCCAGCATGATTCAGGTGGAGCCCGTCCCATCGGAACAGCTCCCTCCTTCCCCAGTACTGGTGAATTCGAACTCATTTCTCCCACAACAATCTTTGAACCACGCATTTACCTCTTTAATCTTATTGACCCTTTGCCAACTTGCTCGTGGCTCAGGTAGTAATCCAGAGATTATTACCTTTTTGGTTCTGCTTTTAAATTTAGCCCCTAGCTGCTCATATTCCCTCAGCAGAACGTCTAACCTCGTTCTACCGATATCGTTGGTACCTACGTGGACCACGACAACTGGATCTTTCCCCTCCCACTCCAAGTTCCTCTGCAGCCCAGATGAGATATCTTGAACCCTGGCACCAGGTAGGCAACAGAGACTTCGGGACTCTCGATCCTGGCCACAGAGAACAGTGTCTATGCCCCTAACTATACTATCCCCGATTACGACTACATTTCTCTTTTCTCCCCTCACTTGAATGGTACCCTGTACCATGGTATTGTAGTCAGTTTGCTCATCCTCCCTACAGTCTCTGCTCTCATCCACACAGGGAACAAGAATCTCGAACCTGTTGGGACAAGGACAAGGGCTGAGGCTCCTGCAGCACTACCTCCTGTATCCCTGTACCTGCCTCACTCATAGTCACACCCTCCTGCGACCTGACCACTGGCTGAATTCACGGTAGTTAATCTAAGGGGTGTGACTGCCTCCTGAAACAGAGTGTTCCGGTAACTCTCCCCCTCCCTGATGTGTCGCAGTGTCTGAAGCTCAGACTCCAGCTTATCAACTCTGAGCCGGAGTTCCTCGAGCAGCCAACACTTGCTATAGATGTGGTCACTAGGAACCACAATGGGGTCCACCAACTCTCACATCATGCAGGTACACACATCGCCTGGCCATACATCTCTATTTTGTTTAATTAGATTTTAATTTGTTTTTTAAATTTCCAACTGCTCTTTAGTTTTTAATCTGTAAAATATTTCTCCCATTCACTTTTAATCTGAAATCAACTTAGAATAGGTCATTCAAATTAGCAGTTACTTATCTACCAAGGAACTTACAGTTTTCCTGTGATATCACTCTTTGTTTTTTTTCCACTCTGTTTTTACTCCCTTAAATTGCCCCAAAATTAGATTTACACTAGGTACCTTGATTCCCCCCCAAAAACACTACCTACTATATGAAAAAGAACTGTAGACCTTTCTCTTTACTTTAGTTACTTACCGAGCTATTTAGAGTTATTTCCTAACAGCTGTTACTCACCAACCAATCACCTTGCAGCTTTCCTGTGATGTCAATGTTGACTTTTTTTTTCAAAACTCCGGTGCGCCTGGACTGCTCCCGGAAGGTAAGCCCTCTCGCTCTCTCTCCTGGTCTCTTTATACTCCGGCTCGGCTCTCGCTGTTTCCCGCTGTCTGAGTGAACTGTCTCGCTCTCTCTCCCGGTCTCTTTATATTGCGGCTCCGCTCTTGCTGTGTCCTGCTATCTGAATATCTACTAGGTATAACTCAAAACAGTGTAGATTATCCCCCATGATTCCCATTGATTTCAATTTGGCTCGGGCTCCTTGATATCACACAGTCAAATGCTGCCTTGATATCAAGGGCAATCACTCTCACCTCACCTCTTGAGTTCAGCTCTTTTGTCCATGTTTGGACCAAAGCTGTAATGAGTTCAGGAGCTGAGTGGTGCTGGCAGAACCCAAATTGAGCATCAGTGAGCAGGTTTTTGCTGTTTGCGTGTCGTTTGATTGCACTGTTGGCGACACCTTCCATCAATTTGCTGATGATCGAACGTAGACTGATGGGCGGTGATTGGCTGGATTGGATTTGTCCTGCTTTTTGTGGACAGGCATAAGTGGACAATTTTCCACATTGTCGGGTAGTTGTAATTGTACTGGAACAGCTTGGCTAGGGCACGGCCAGTTCTGCAGCACAGGTCTTCAGTACTACTGCTGAGATGTTGTCAGTACCCATAGCCTTTTCAGTATCCAGTGCCTTCAGCCATTTCTTGATATCATGTGGAGTGAATTGGATTGGCTGAAGACTGGCCTCTGTGATGCTGGGGACCTCAGGAGGAGGCTGAGATGGATCATCCACTTGGCACTTCTGGCTGCAGATGGTCGCAAATGCTTCAGCCTTTTTTTTTTGCACTGATGTGATGGGCTCCTCCATCGTTAACGATGGAGATACTTGTGGAGCCTCCTCCTCTGGCTAGTTGTTTAAATGTCCACCAACGTTTGTGACTGGATGTGGGGGGACTGCAGAGCTTAGATCTGATCCGTTGGTTGTGAGACTGTTCAGCTCCATCTATTGCACGTTGTTTTCGCTGTTTGGCATGCAAGTAGTCCTGTGTTGTAACTTCACCAGGTTGGCATCTCATTTTTAGGTATGTCTGGTGCTGCTTCTGGCATGCTCTCCTGCACTCTTTACTGATACAGGGTTGATCCCTAGGCTTGCCGGTAATGGTAGAGTGAGGGATATGCAAGGTCATTTTCAAGGGTTTTCACAACGAGACTAGTAGCATGAAAGGGCAAGTTCTTGTCAGTTCAGTGATTTCTAATTGACAGTGGTCTGGGAGGACTTCAACAGCGCACTCTCTGGAGAAGCACAGAATCACTGACAGCAACTCTTGAGTTTCCACTATGCATGTGCGGACTCCGAAAATTGCCGTCAGTTTCAGACGGCAGATGCTAACAGCTTCACCCTTGTTTCTACTGAAAAATCCGCGCCAATATCATTGAGAGTGACAGATGGGTTGTTTTTCTACTGCACCAGTGGGATATTTTTATGTTACATAGGCACCAGTAGTGCATATCTGAAGAGACTTCATTATCAATTCACAATGAAATATTGGTACTTTTGTGCTGTGGGCACAGATTCTACAAGGAATTGGTTAGAGTTTGTGTCAAAATTATAGCATTCCATTTCCAATTTTCCTTATAGAAAATAATATCTCTTGTTCTATTTTTTATATTCCCTTCAAAAAATTGCTCTGTGGCATTATGGAGTATTTAGAAATGACAGAGCACTGTTTGTTTCCCAGGGTTTAAAATCTGGGTAGACAGTGATTTGTTCAGCAGCTGGTGTGAGTTGGGAAGGCAGGGCAGTATAGTCAGTGGTTGGTAAGATGGCAGTCCTCCTAATTTTTTTCTGTACTTCATCTCATCTCAACATAGTTTCTATTTAACACTTGACTTCTTCAACTTCCCTTTTTGTTAAACTGTTAATTTGACTGTTTCCCCCTCCACTGGATTTTTTTTTCTCTCGATTTCTTCGCCTTGCCTGCCCTGAAGTTGGTGGCTCCAGGAGCAGCCTTCGTTACCTTGGCCGAGAGGCAATTCTTTTTGTGCATATCTTACACAGAAGTATAGGCACAAGATTTGGGGTTTACAGAACCACTACATTTAAAATCTCCTTTGGGTTTGCATTTTAGTGCCTCAGCACATATTTCCTTTTTCAGATTAGTCTCTGGAGCAGCTTGCAGAGGTGAATATGAAATGGAACACATTGGAACAGTTCAAAGCTTCTTTTCCAGCTTTTCCAGAGATGTCTTGAATTAGCACGGTTATTTTGTGCAGGCCATTGACCTCATCATCAGCTAGCTGACCTCTCGTCCTCTCATGTTGTTCTGAACTTGTCTAATGCTAATTAGATGTCCAGTGTTTCCATTTCACTGCAGTAGCGGTTTCTAAAAAGTGCCTGTTGACCAAACCACAACGATGGTCTTTCAAAAATGAACGAAATCTTATAAAACAATAGTGAAGAAGTGAGAAAACTGCAGTATCCAACTGATCACATTGCATGACTCAACTATGAGTTAGGCAATGTTATTTCAAGGATGTTACTTTTACTCCAGTGTCTAAAGATTTTATTCACTGATGGTTCGTGGTTTTGAAATAAACTCGGTTATGTTAATGACACCACCTACTTGTTAGCCATAATCTATTTAACCTTTTTTCCTGGTTCCTTGACCTAATAATCCATCCAGTTGTTCTAAGTTGAAGATGACTTGAACAAGCTTTGTTTTTTTAAAACTTGATTTTGTTTAATTCAAGCAACATAAGGTTACATCATCATCTTCTGATATAAAAGTTTTCATGTACATCTGTTCCAACAGACGTCAGGTAATGGGAGGTATCTGTGGTTGTTGCATTATTTATGCTGTGCCTGTTGGAGTGTAATAATTGAGAACACATGGTTTGCTTGATTTGACTGTTCTTGACTGCTGATTGTCTGCTGATGGGTAGAACAGAACAGTCCGTAGTCTCCCTTTCCAGTATAGCCGGGGTCATTTTTTCGTCTCCCTTCGACTATTTTTAAGCAAACATATTTCTTTCACATTTTGTGCAATGCATGCAGTGTATGTGTGGGGGTGATCACCACCTTTTGCTTCTTCACAGCTTTTAAACACGAATGGTAAATGCATATAGAATTTCATCAGTGTTCTTCAAAAATGAACATGTTATTTAAGAACCATGCCAGCTGGTTGAAAATGAGTTTATTTTATCTGTTGTGATGCTGATCTATGGTATGCTACTCAAGCAGATGTGTTTATCTGTTTGGTGTGAATGAATGATGGCAGCTTCCTTTCATCGAGAGCCTATAAAGTGCAACCATACAAATTAACCCAGGTCTTTGCTGGAAAGAGATTTTAAATAATGCCAAAGAATGGATATTTTTGATATGGAAGGAAAGTTTCATGAAGTAATACTTACAAATGTTCTCTTAGTGGCCCAGTTTGGTTTTAAGTCGTTTGACCTTAGGATTGAGCAAGTAGTATGATAACTACTGTACAGCTGGACCTAAAAATTGTTTAAAGGCCCTGTAACTATATTAATGCTTGTAGGTTAATTGCATTGTATGACATACTGTTACCATTCATTTGAAGTAGAATTTTAAAAAAACAGAATAAAAGAAGCTTATAAAGAAAATTGTGGTATCAGGAAGGAAATTATGATTATCAACGTGAAAACCTATGATCTGAGCGTTTTATTGCAATCAAATTTTAAATGTGTTGAGAAAAGTGGCTTCAGGTTGTTATTCATTAATTGTGAACATTATGCGATCCCAGATGAATACCCATCTCTCCTGAAAAGTGCACCAGTTGTACACCCTGAGATGGCACCCTGGATAATATTATATGAAGTTTCATGAACTAGCCAATGCATTGTAGTTGAGTGTGGTGTGAGCAAATGATTGTGGCTGAAGATCTTGTAAAAGTGGCCGGAACTCCCCAATGCCTCTTTACTGAAACATACTCTTATAAGACCTGTGTTGCCTGCATAACTTTTAGGATTAGGGTTAATATCTTGTGTGGTGCAACTTCATTAAATGCTGCCTCATTCTCCTTTTCTCCATCTTTTCCTGCTTTGCTCCACTAGGAGGCCCTCATTTTAATATGTGATAGTAAGGTTCATGGGGACTTGGCTGGTGGGAGGGCCAGAATGCATTTGGAAATTTGTGTGTTTTGTTTTTGGGGTAGAAAGCTGGTGTAAATGGTTCTTCTCTGATTTGCTGTCCAGTCAATGAATAGCTCTGAACTTAGGCCCCAGAAACACTAAAATTATTTGGAAGCGGCCTCATTTTGCAATGCTTTCCACCTCATTCATCATTGTCTTTTTTGCCACCAACGGTGGGTGTGGTATGGGCAGCATACTGAAAATACATCATAAAGAGAACTGGAAGACACTAGCACCTCTAAGTTATATGGACACAGGCCATAGACTAAATAGTTTTCTGTCTTGCTTTGGGAGCATTCTTTTTTCTAGTAGAGTGTATCAGCTGATTATGCTCCACATACATTATAAAGTCCATTCCAATTGTTGTTAGAGAGGGATTAGAAACCTGTTCAGTTGCAATACACCTGTGTATTAATATTTTGGGCCTCTTACTGAACAATTGTTATGGTGATTCAGGCAGATTTTGCTTTTACAAAGGCGTAAAACCCTATTGCGCACAAACATGAAACAAATAAAATATTACATTTATCAAGTTTTCCATCATTCACCCACACTAAGGCATGACATCACCAATTAATAGTGTGTGTGGGGACAGCTGTCCCTTGTGTAATGAGTAAGTTGCTTTGTGTTTTGTTTTGGACAGATTCGTGGTTTGTTGGAACTGGGAGAAGCTACAGATGCCTCCTTTTGTGAAGAAGAATACCACAAACATTTTAGAGGAGGGTGTGAGAATTTAAAAGTAAAATTTAGGATTAAAAAAAAGTAAATTGTAATTGATTGGATGATTATACCACCAAAAGCTGGTAGTGCCAATCAGCCATGAAATAGGTTGAGTAAACTAGAGGTACTGCCATAGTAACGTAGTACACCTATTTATGTTTTCTATGTTCACAGTAAAAATGACATCACCAATTAGCACTGCATGGAGACAGTACTTTCCTTGGTGTTAATTGTGTGTTGCTGTATGTAATATAGGTGGAAAATCACCAATTATTTTAATAAAAACACTTACTGGCCATTTTGTAATAAATGAGGTTGACTTGTCCTCATTCTAAAAAGACATACATTGGAATAAATTTAACTGTTTAGAGCACTACTGTATTATTATATCTTCTTGTGGGATCCATGCTAAACTTCGAAGATTATGGAATAAGATTGAATGAGTCCTATGTTTTTATGGAACAAACAGTTTGATTCACATAGAAAACTTCATTCGCTATCCAAATACAGCAGGCTCTCATTGTAATCTACTTTAATCACCATATAAGATATAGGAGAAACTGTGCTTTTTATAGCTTCCCCTTTTATGACTAACGAAGATGGAGTTAGGAAGAGGATCTATTTTACATCACCTATTTTACAGCATTGTAACTTCCACCTAAGGATTTAACCCATTTCCATTGCTGTGGAATCATCTGTGAGTTTCTATTATCTGATTATGTGATAAAGTCAAACATGAGAAACAGAACCAGGGAGGGAAACAGAGGATTGCTTACTAAACATTGAGGTTCCTGATGGAAACCCTTTATTTCATGTAATTTTTGTGCCCAAAGCAAGGCAAGCTAATACTTTAGAATGCGATACGTTTTGTTGTTGCCACCAATTATCAGCATCGAGTACTCCTTGGTTGGGTACAGCAACTTCAAAGCTAAAATCTCTTTACACTACTTTAACATTGAGCATAATTTCACAAGCTTCTGTTACCTGTGGGGAACCTGGCCCTCCAGCTGCAAGTTCCCCTCCAATTCACAAACCATCCCAATTTGGAAATATATTGCTGTCCCTTCACTGTCACTGGGCCAAAATCCTGCCCTAACAGTACTGTGGATACATGCACACCACGGACTGCAGCAGCTCAAGGGCAATAAATGCTGGCCTTGCCAGTGACGCCCACATTCCATGAATGAATAAAAAAAACTTCAGCCTCCTACATGAATGTGAATACTTAGAAAGTCAACCAGTCTTTTTCACCCTTTGCAGTTAGTCATCCTCTCTAAGTGGAAATGACTTGTGCTGGAGAATAATTTCCTGGGTGATAACAACAATTTGGAAATTGACCTAAGGTGCCATTCTTAATTTGGGAGTCTGGACAGTTTGCTTTTTGGCACCCACGCCTGATGACTTCTAAATGGCTCCCTCACCTCAGGCACTGTTCCCCTTTCAAAACCACTGCCATTACTCCACTCCTCAAGAAACTCACCCTTGATGCCTCTTCCCTCACTATTTGGCATCCCATCTCTAATTTCCCATTTCTCCTCAAGGTTATTGAATGTGTTGATACCTACCAAATCTCACTTACAATTCCGTCTGAATCCCTCCAGTCAGGTTGCCATTCCTTCCACAGCACTGAAACCACCCGAATCAAAATTATGAATGAAATTCTCTATGATTGTGTTGCATTATCTGTCCTCATCCTCCTTGATCCCTCTGCAGCTTCTGATATTGCCAATCACACTATCCTCCTCCAATGCCTCTCCTTCATTGTCTAGCTCGATGGAACTGCCCTAATTTTGGTTTCACCCTTATGAAGCATAACATCCATAGTAAAGATTTCTCTTTCCTCCTTCCTGCACTGTCACAGTGGACTCATGAAGGATCCATTCTTGGCCCCCTTCCCTTCACCATCTACAAAGCTGCCACTTGGCAACATCATGTCCAGACACTGGGTTAGTTTCCACATGTAATCTTGATGACCCCTGGCTCGGCCTCTTCTTCAATTCTCTGGTGACTGTGGTGTCAGACAAGCAGTCTTGGATGAACTACAATTTTCTAAGCTAAGATTTGGGGAGGTAATTGTCATTGGCTGCCAGCAGAAACTCTGCATCTTTATTACCATTAACAGCCATCAATGCAACTGACTAAGGCCCACCTTAAATCTCTCCTTCCTTTTGTTCTTTAAACCATCCTTAAAATCTACCTCTTCAATGCTTAATCTTTCCTTTGTCACCTTGACTCAATTACTACAATGCTCTTTTGGCCAGTTTTCCATTGGCCAGCTTCCCATTCTCCATAAATTCAGCATATCTAACCCATACTGAGCTCCAGAGACCATTTGAGCATGTGCGCAGCTTGGAGCGCTCTGATGACGTGAGTGCTCCACTGTGTTGTCAGGAGTCACTTTGTATCAAAAACCTTGCTCTCCATATCCTATCCCACATCTTGCCCATCATCCCTGTCTTTACTCAACTCCATTGGCTCCTGGTTCCTGAGTGCCTCAAATTTAATATTTCTATTCTTAATTTTAAATCCTTTTATGCCCTTGCTCTTCTGTATCTATGCAAATCAAAGGTGTGATCCATTTTTTTATTCGTTCGTGGGATGTGGGCGTTGTTAGCAAGGCCAGCATTTGTTGCCCATCCCTAATTGCCCTCGGCAACTGAGCGGCTAGTAGGCCATTTCAGAGGTTAGTTAAAATTCAACCACAATGATGTGGGTCTGGAGTCACATGTAGGCCAGACCAGGTCAGGACGGCAGATTTCCTTCCCTAAAGGACATTAGTGAACCAGATGGGTTTTGATGACAATTGATGATAGTTTCATGGCACTATTACAGAAACTTGAGTTCAATTCCAGATTTTTATTAATTAATTGAATTTAAATTCCACCAGCTGCCATGGTGGGATTTGAATCCATGTCCCCAGGGCATTAGCTTGGGCCTCTGGGTTACTTATTCAGTGACATTACTACTACGGCACCATCTTCCCTTCTGATGACTTTCCATTTGTAATGAATATAAAATTTTGGGGAGCATGGCTGTGATTTCCTGATGTGAAGTCTGGTGAGTTAGGCTGCCTAATGGGAGTACGAGTTTGTCCAATTGGCCCAGTCTAGACATGTACATTTCCAACAAGATGTCAGTGGATGCTATTGGGAATGGGAACCGTTACAAATGTAAGGATCCATCCTATATAAGATCATAATCTCTTTATATATAATATATATCTATGTATAGGAATTTGTTACTATGCCCAATATTGCAACAATTTAAAATTGACATTTGTAATTGTATTTTGGAGAAAATTTGTTATCTTTGTGAAGGAGACATGCTGTAAACTTGTGGGGCATGTTTTCACATGTATGCTGACAATACCCAGCTGTACCTCACCATCACCTCTCTCGATGACTCCACTGTTGCTAAATTATCAGACTGCTTATCCCACATCCAGTACTGCATGAGCAGAAATTTCCTCCAATTAAATATTGGAGAATACTGAAGCCCTAGTTTTTGGTCCCTGCTCTAAACTCCGTTCCCTAGCTACCGACTTATCCCTCTCCCTGCAAAAATCTGCGACTAAATCAGTCTGTTCGCAACCTTGGTGTCATGTTTGACCCCAAGGTGAGCTTTCAGCCACATATTCGTGCCATCACTAAGACCACCTATTTCCACCTTTTGCCAATTACCTTAAAACAGTGTCCTTTGGCTACTCACCCTTCTATCGCTGGAAACAGTTTCTCCTAAACCCTTCATGAGTTGAGGTGAGTTCATGTTGTTCCTGTGCATGTACTGTTTCCCAAAGCTCTTTATTTGTGCTGTCTGTAAAAGCTTACTCCCATAGGCAAGCCTGTGCTTCCCATGATCCCAAACCTGACCTTCTTTGCAAAATATCTGTTGTGAGCCAGGACTCGGAGTGCATAAAAAAGAACATGCAATAGGAAAAATATAAGTTTCTGTTGGATTTTACATAAGCATGACACTATAGCACAAGAAATGAACCACAACAAGATTTCTGAATACAAATTAGCCACTGTGTTTTAATTTCTGATGAAGGGTCTGCAACTGAAGCGTTGACCTGGATTTTGCAGTTTTAATGACTGTGAAACTGTCGCATCATTACTGCCATCATTACTGTTCAAAACTGGCAGCAACTTCTGGCAACCGTACATGCTCACAACGTGGAAATATGGACGTTGCTGTTATGGATACCCTGCTCCTCCACAGGGTCCACTGTTTGCATTCTTTGCAGATGCAATCAGTAATTAGTGATTTGACGTGAACTTCAACTTTTTATGCACTATTCTTGTTGTAAAAAACATTGAAAATGTTGCACCTTGTTGAATGAAGTGTAACTGAAGTTAAGTCATAATTACTGCTGAATAACCTCTCTGACCCTGGAAAATTAATTTTAGAAGTCTGAATTGGCATTTCCTCCACTCCACAATAAAAGTTCCACAGATTTAAGTATTTTTTAAGTTTATGATATTTCTGCTTCAACCTTAATCCTATGTGTATGTCCCAATCTTTATTTCATTCTCTGTAAAATGATTAAAGTATTAACAACAATCAGTGCTTTTTACTTCCTGGTTTGCTCTCTGTGAGAATTCTTCAATCTGATTGGCTGTTCAGCCTACTTGATGGATGCCAGAGATTCCCTATCGCTGGCACCAAAACAAATTTGATGTAATAGGGGAAATTGACACCACATAGTTCACTCGATGTTTGTGACAGCTTTTTGTAAGGTCCCTTCACCGCTGACCGTAAAATCTGGGCTATTAACTTGTCCTCATGTCTTAGCTGTGGCTCAGTGGTAGCACTCTTGCTTCTAAGTCAGAAAGTTGTGAGTTCAAATCATGCTTCAGAGATATAATCTAGACTGACATTTCACTGCACTACTGAGGGAATGCCTCACTGTTGAAGCTGCTGTCCTTTGGATAAGATGTTATACTTTCTGTGGATTTCAGCTTTGTGGGTCATATATAAAAAACTTCTTTAAAATAAAGCAAACTAAAAATTACAGCAATAAGTTGATCCTAACAGTGATGAAATACCATTAAATACAAGTGATTATGGCAACTGAAAAGTTGAGATTAGCTTGAAAGTGCATCAACAATAACATGTTGCCAAGATGAGCTCTTGAATATTACGACATGTGTTTTCCTTCACATCATTTAAACATTTTAAGTTTGACATTTGTCCTTTTTTAAAAGTTCAAGTTAGGACTGAACAATCCTGCAACACAATAGGCTCCAATAAGGAAATGCCACTCTAAGTGCTGATTTTGAGCTACAGAAGCATAATGACTGATTGAAAGTGGTACATGAATGTTAAGTGCTAGTGGAGGACCATTAGATTACTATGTGCCAGTTTGATGGTTATGACTAGAAATTGAAAACAACACTGATGCTAAATAGTCAGTTCAATGCTTGTGTTCTGTGAAAGAAAACACATGGTGAAAAATCCTCCACACAAATACTGTTTATTCTCTTTTCGTATAAAATGAATGTTCCATTAATTGAGTTGTTCATCTTATATAAATTTGATTATATCGCACACTTTGTTCTGACCTGTGCTTCAAAATTGCTTTAAGAATTTTCTCATGAACAACAGTGCTTATTTGAATAAAAGCAAAATACTGCGGATGCTGGAAATCTGAAATAAAAACAAGAAATGCTGGAACCACTCAGCAGGTCTGGCAGCATCTGTGGAAAGAGAAGCAGAGTTAACGTTTCGGGTCAGTGACCCTTCATCGGAACTGGACTTGCTTATTTGAATATGGTTCAGTAATATCAATGATAATTCATTGAATAGTTTGTCGGGCAAAATTTGATTGCCCCCGAAAGCAGGCACCGGGAATGCAAAATGTAACTAACCCGTGCCTGTTGTTTCCAATGCAGGCAGCACACTAATTCAAGCTGTCTGCTAAATTGCATGATTGCTGTGTACAGCCAGCATTAAATGTGATGTTGAATGCTTGCATGCTTCAGCAGGGAGTCCATATCTGAGTGAAGCTAGCACCACTTAAATCTAGACTGCTTTACTTAAAGCCAGCCTGGGCCTCTTGAAGGGGACGTACATTCTGGCTGGAGCAGGTGCTAGAACTGTTTGTGGAAGAGAGTTTGGGCAGCAAGAAAGGTGAATTATGCTTCAGCAGGGGAGAGTGTGTGCTCCAAGGTTCTCTTACACTGCGCTGAATGCCTTGGTGAATAAGAGGAGAGATGTGCTCTATTTTTAGGGGCCCAGGAGGCCATCCAGACAAACTTTGCGAAGACAGTGGGACCACTGTTATGCTCAATGCCAGGAGTCAAGTCGAAAGGAACTGGATATAATGCTGCAAAAAGTTCAATGACCTCGCATGAGTGGTCAAAATCAGTGAATGTATCTTTAAATGTAACATCCCACCAACTGCACCGCTGGCTTCTCACTGCTCAATGCACCACACCTCCATCACTCACCCACCAACAAGCTTTACCAACCTTGCCTCATAGCTAACGTTTATAGCTTCACGTCACACTTACACATTTAGCACTGTTGCTAGCCACACACCCATAGCTCACGGCTTGCACACACTGCCAGCTATTCAACCATGACAGCCACATCACCCAAACTCATTGCACTGAACTCATTGGCACACTTCTCTCTCTCTCACTTGCAAGACAGGTTGGCGCATAACTATTGGTAACAGGAGCCAACTGATGGGAGACAGGCATGGCTGGCTGTCCTTAGCCCGATGGAGGATACAGTGGTTGCCATCATTGGATTGGCCATGGCCAACTGCAGAACTGAAACTATCGAAGATGACTGTGTCCTCATACTTAATCTTCCCCTCTCAGCTCACTTTGCCCTCATCTCGCAATCTCTTCTGATTTAAAAATTGCAGATGGTGTAATTCTGCATCTCTTGCTTTTCCTCACTCCCCTCACCAAAACACTGCACTTATGCTGTTCTCCTTTCAAATACCCAAGAACTGAAACCTGGACAGGCAGTGGTGGGAGAGCAGAAAGGCAGTAATGGAGAGGCAACACTGTCACTCACTCTTACACTTGCAATCACCAGCTCAGATAATGACACTGAACATAATTTAGAGGATAGCTTAGGGGTGGGATCTGCACATGGTTAGACACTGGGCATGAGTAGCCTGCAGCCAGGGAAGGGGACAAGGCTAACATAAGTGCCAGCTCGCTGGTGGATGAGGTTGCACATGAGTTCAATTGTAGAGGAGTCAGATGAGCACTGCTTCTATTGCAGCACGGGCAGAAACCATCCAACATCTCGGTGCTGCAGCGGAAGCTCAGAACTCTGTAATGCAAGTTCAGCATGCTACCATCATGGCTGCATATATCAATGTTCAAAGGAAGTTGCAGGGTGTTAGAGCAGTCCAACAATCTGTCATTCAGCAGATTACTAAAATTGCAGAGACACTATGCTGTGAGAGTGACAGTGGCTCCATGGTGTGTGAACATACTGTCCTCTCTTACATTCATCCTCCCACCACTGCCACTCTGCTAGTGTTTTTGCCAGGTAACCTTAACAGTCACTAGCAATGCTGTCCTCGCCCTGCTCTGAAGTTGCAGTTGTGACTGCAGCAGTGAAACACATGGAAGGGCGTGAAGTTGTTGTCCTTAGGTGATAGATATGCACTAACCTCGTCAGAAAAAGGTTAGGGCTTGTGAGGCTTTACAATTATCCTAATATAAGCCTTGAGAATAGAGATTCCAAAAGGGAAGTCACATTCTTGATCACTTATAATGGAATAGTCCAAGCTGCTGTTTCAAAAGTGCCAAAATAAGATCCCCATGCCTCTCATATAATTGGAAAACTATTTGACCATGGTAAAGTATGACTGGGTAAGTTACAGTGTGTGTCGATCAAATCTTGTGGGTAGCATCATTTGTTTTGTCTCTGTTGCATTGTATCTCTCAAACTGATTGTCAGACAATATGCTTTCACTTTGTTACCAACCCTGAGTTGTAAAAATATAAATACACATATAATAATTGATAAAACCGACTTGCTAGTGAGTTCTGTTTTCCTACCTTTGAAACCATATGCTGGAATTTGTTTTTCTGCTCTTGGGATGTGACTGTTGTTGGCTCGGCCAGCATTTATTACCCATCCCTAATTACCCTTGAGAAGGTGGTGGTGAGCAGCTTGCTTGAACTGCTGAAGTCCATGCAGGTACACTCGCAGTGCTTTTTTTCTGTAGTGGTTTGATACAACTGACTGGCTTGCTATGTCATTTCAGAGGGCAGTTAAGAGTCAGCCACATTGCTGTGGATCTGGAGTCACGCATAGGCCAGACCAGGTTAGGACAGCAGTTTTACTCCCCTGAAGGACATTACTGAACTGAATGGGTTTTTATGACAATCCAGTAGTTTCATGATCACCATTAATGAGACTAGCATTTAATTCCAGATTTATTAATTAGTTAAATTTAAATTCCCCCAGCTCCCGTACTTCTTTAAGTACATAAAGATGAGTTCGTCCAAGTACCTCAAGGATAGTGATTCAGGATATGAACCGCTAAGCTATATATATCAGCCTGACATTTTTTGCACTGCAAGCAATTTACCCTTATGCCTTTTCCAGATCAGTTTGACAAATTAGTGTTGCTTGTGGTAAAGGTCAGAGCAGTTTTGTATCATAGTGGGTGAAATTCAACTCTGCTGGTGGTGTAAAATTGCTGGTTTTATTGCCAGCTGATCTTCTGTTCTGTCGGGGTCGATTTTAACTGTCGCACCAGGCGGGAAACAAATGGCAGTGGGTCGACCGCCCATTTTGCATGCTGCCTGAACTTCCTTTCCATTGAGAAGTCAAGTCAGGTGACGTATAAAATCAAACAAAGTGGTCTAATTAAATGGAGTGGAACCAGAATGTCACCAAACTATGTTGAACAAGGTGATACAATGACCACTAAGGTAACCGCAGGTAGTAATCTGTCAATGAGACATTCAAAATAGATGGATGAAAAAGAGCATCCAGAGCTATCTATTTATGGCAAGAGAGTCCCTCAGACACCTAGGCTGGAATTTTACACCCCATTCACCCGCCCCTCCCCCCCACCCCACACAGGAGCAGGCTGGTGTCAGCGTTGGGGGGGGGGGGGGGGGTTGTAAAATTGAGTGGGAGGCAGGAGTGCCATTCCTGATGCTTTCCCACCCCTGCTGCAATTTTACCGGCGGCAAGAAACGGCCTGCCCGCCCCAGGCCAATCAAGGCCCTTAAGAGGGATTTAGAAACTGGCATCGGCATATTTTTGGGTCCTGCCCCAACCCTGGGGAGGGCAGGGCGGGGAGCAGGGGGTGGTGGATGAAGTCATAGGCTACGATTTTTGCAGGGCCGGGCTGCTAATTGGCTAGATGACAGGTTGGGTGGCAATCAGCGGGCGCAGCTGCGGGATGGAGGCAGGACCCTGCAGGAAGGCCCCGTTTAAAGGCAGCAGGGCAGCCACTACTGTGGCTGTCAATTGACTGAAAGAATGGATACACCAAGGTTTTAGGAGGCCTGCCACCCAGGGCATGGCTGCCCCTCGATTCTCCGATGCTGACCTCAAGGTCCTTCTGGTGACAGTAAGGGACAGGATGGAGGTCCTATTTCTGGAGGATGGAAAGAGAGGTCATCCACCCAAACAAAGCTGGCATGGCTGCAGGTGGCTGAGACTGTCAACAGCAGAAGTGTGGTCCATAGGAACTGGGTCCAGTGCTGTAAGAGGTTCAATGACCTTCTTTGCTCTGGCAAGGTGAGTGCAATGCCAGACCATGATGACAGGCCTCTGGGTGTTCACCCTCCAGCAGACACTCCAGCTGAGGAGGCTGCTGCTTCAGAACATGGGAGGGGTGAGTGCCTAGGGTAGTTACTGACCCCTCAACAAGACTCAGAGCCATAGCACAGTTGAGGACATGCCAGCACTGATACATGCAGCTTCATATGTCAATAAGCCAGTGGCATTGGTCACAGAGGGCAGCAGTGCCTTATCTCTTTTTCTCTCTTTTTTGTTCACAATGCCCGAGAAAGGGCTCTGACAGGAGGAGGAGTGCCCTGATTCCACATCGTGACTGCCTTTGATGGGGAAACTATGGAGATCGCAAGGGTGGCCCCATAGGAGCAAGTCACGGAAATAGAGATGGGAATTCCTGATGGAGAGGGTGAAAAGATATTGCAATCAGTACATAAAAGGGATGGTGTGCATTCCTCCCTGTATGAAGCATGCCGAAGACTCAGCTGCAATGGGGGAGGCGTCAGCACTGTAGAGGCTTCTGCTCTCAAAGACTAGTTCTCAAGATCTCTCCCACAGGTTCTAACATGGAGAGGAATGCCTGAGTCCTGTGACAGCACTAGGCCACTCGCAAGAAACTGAGACAACAGAGCCAGTACAGTCAAATCGTACAAGTGCACCCGCCAACAGCACAGATATACTCACATTGGTGGGTCCTCACGCGCGATTAGATAGTGTGGCACTGGGTGAAGAGTATGATACGACTGAGTAGGAAGAGGTGAGAGAGGCAGAGGCAGCTGTGGGCAGTACCCCTCAGAGGATGGAGGACACAGCCTTGTTCAGCTAGGTGCAGATGCAGAGCCTCGGGAGTCAGAGGAAAGGAGACTATACTTAGATCAGCAGCAACAGATGTGGATCCACATCTCAGAGTTCCCAGGGTCATGGGCTGAGAATGGAGGAGTCCCTGCAGCTCATGTGTGCCACACTGCTTCAGAGCTTTGAATGCATGAGCTCCTCTGTTGAGAGTGTGGTCAACCTTATGGAGAGCCATTCGCAGCAGCACTTGGATTGGATGGAGGCACAGCGCACTGACATGCACAGACTGCATGCCACACTCTGTAGCTTGACCGGTCAGTGGTGCTGATGGCACAAAGATTCATGGAGTTGATACCAGTTGTGCCCCAACTGGTGCTCCCCTTCAGCCATCCGGAGTGCCAGCTAAGGGCTGAGAAAGTGACTGAGGACAATGAGGGTGCTATCCCTCATTATCATCATCATTGGCCTCCTTTGCCCCTCTGACATAGGGATCATTTATCTCGCAGGGCCCAGGGATGAAGGCTGTCCCTGCATTGACGCCGGTGCAGCAGCTTCTGAAAGTGTCCCCACTGGTACCTCCAGAATGAAGACAACCACCACATGCATCTCAGCTGCAAGCAGATGCATGCGAGCAGGCTACCTCTACCAGATCCGAGGCCACAAAGGGAGCACCGCGTAGAAGTGATCGAGGGCAGAGGCCACCACATCGATCAGAGCACTGAGTGGGTCAGTGGGGTAAATGTGCACATTTTAACTTCTTGAACACACTGTAAATATTGACACATGACACCAGATGTGTGATCTTTCATTCTTTAATGGCGAGACTGGAAAAGAGGGAAGTGATAATGAAGGGAAGCCAAAGACTTTGAAGGGGAACAGAGAGATCTCTAGACAGATGTGCATCATTCATTGGCTGTAAGAGTGGATCTATTCAAGGCTGTGGCTTCAATGGAAATGCTCTCACAGGCAGCTCAAAGTTAGTTCCAGACCATGCCGTCCCTCTGGATTAGAAGGGTTCAGCTGAAACACGCCTGGATCTGATGATTCCTGATATTGACAGCATCCTGACGAGACCCTCAAGTTCTGCGCTGGGCCCGGCCACCTCCCTGTGCAGCCGGGGCACCGCTCTGTTCTGCATCTTCCTCCTGTTCTTCCTGCTCCTCCACGTCCTGCTCTTCCTCTTCCTCGATGAGCTGTGTCGTTCCAGGGCCTCACCCTCATTAAGGTCCAGACCTCTCTGGGAGGGCCATGTTATTGCGAATGCAGCAGACCACCACAATGTGCAAGACCCTTGCCTGACTCCTGACACCTGACTCTGGTTCCAGGCTCTGGAACCATATCTTCAGAATTCCGCTGGCCTGCTCGATGGTGGTGCTTGTGGGCTGATCGCTTCAGTTGTAGTGCTTCTGTGACTCCGTTTCAGGGCGATGTAAAGGGATAAGCAGCTATCCCTTGACCCCTAAAATCCATCCACGTAGTTGAGTGGAGGGTGGAATGAAAAGCTGCGGAACCCTGGACTGTCGGAGGATGAAGGAGTCTTGGCAGCTGCCAGGAAAGCGAGCTCTTGATGTAGTCGCAGACCAGCTGAATGTTGAGGGAGTGGAAGCCCTTCTTGTTGTGTTATTGAGATCTCAACATAAATGTACCTAACAACCTGAGGATGAAAGATAAGTTGAATGAAGGGTTCTTTATAACGAAATAACAGAATTTCAGGAGAGCTCTGAGATACATGTGCTGACTGTTGACTAACACTGCTCCAAATACTATATCACATGTTGGCTTGCATCACTTCCTGTGATGATGTATACTAAACTATTTACATCTTCAACAGTGTGTTAAAGCAATATCACAACATCCCCCTTTCCTTAAATGGAAATTTTATGAATTATAAATTATGTACATAATGAAATAGGATAGTTGTAAACAATATTTACACATGTATTGACTCTCACAGCTATTAATCAAGTGTCTCTGAAATGTGCAAGTGGTCTGCTAACTCAACTTGATCTTGTAACTGTGAAACTTTGCAGAGATTTTGAATTGTCAATTCTTTTATCTTGACATGTAGGTTTGGACTGACAATAATCTTGTACTTGAGTGTTGTACGTGTAATTTTTCTGAATTCCATTCTTAGGACTTGAACGTGAATATATTCTTGTCGCTATAGGAGTGTCAGGCATGATGTTGTTAGATAACTCTCTCAGTTGACATCTACAGTACACCGGTAAGCCATTTCAAGACATTCGTGCAAAGCTGACATCCATTCCTTCTCAACATCGCTCCATTCGGGGTGGTCACTTTGTCTGACCGTGGCTTGTTATAGATTTGTTACAGATCCTTGACACTTCCGCAGGGAACAATGTCTTCTCTTGCAGGTATATCACTCTGACCTTTTGTCCGATCTGTAGAGGAGGTAACTGCATGCCTGCATACTTGTCATGTGTGATTTAAATTTTTTTCTTGTCTCACCAATAATTTGTCTTGGTTTGACGATGATCTTAACAAGTGATGACTCGGAAGAGTTGCCCTGACTTGTCTTCTGAACATGATTTCTGCTGGGGATGGTAATCCTGTACCCAGGAGTGTTGCTCGTAGGTGCAACATTGCTATTTGAATGTCTTGGTTGGGGTCTCTACATTTCAGAATTAATGACTTACTGTACGCACCTTTCTTTCTGCCATTTGACCTTGGATAATGCGGGGATGATATAACATGATTTACAACCCACTTTGCGTACATGTCTTGAAATGGCTTACCAGTGTTACTGTGGATCGTTATCTGACACTATCTCCTCTGGGGAACCAAAAAGACTAAAAATTGGGCTTATTGTGTATGCTATTGATGTGCTTGATGTATTCATCAGTTGGCGAATGATAGGGATCTTGGAGCAGTAGTCAGTGATGAGTAGAAAGTTGTCACCTTTGATGGTAAATAGGTCAGTGGCAATCCTTGACCATGGATGTGATGGAACATCATGAGGATGAAGTGGCTCTCTGTGCTGGCTTGGTTGATGCTCTTGACATGCATCGCACATCCTCACTGCTCGTTCTATGTCGCTATTGATTCTGGGCCAAGAAACTGTCTCACATGCAAGTCGTCTCGACTTTTCAATGCTCATGTGACCTTGATCCAATTTAAAAATAACGCCACTGGATATTTCTAATTCGCCATGATATGACCAAAAGGTTCTGAGGTCTATGGGAACCTCTTACATTGTGTCTGGCCATCTACTGATGATTAGCTGCCATAATGTCTTTGGGACAGGATCTTTGAAAGTCTCTTCTTGGAGCTCTTCACGTTTCTTCTGTCCAAATCGCATGAGGTCAATATTGTAAACAACTTCTAATTCTACATCTATTTCATCTACTTGGACATCTAGTGGTATGTCTTCTTGTTTGCAGAAAATGACTGTTTTAACGAGTCAAATACATGCTGATGATCTTCGTGCCACAAGAATGAATGATGTATCTTTCTTGAGAAGTTCACGCAGTGATGATGCTTTCTCAGAGAAATTTGAGATTTATGGTGCTAAAAAGTTAAACAAACATAAACATCTCTGTAAATCTTCCTTGTCTTGAGGAGTAGGCATTGATTGTACATCCTCAACTTTACTGGGATCCTGTCGTATTCCAGGGTCAGAATAGATTGACCTGAAAAAGTTGATGTGGTTCACATTGCACATTTTTTTGCTATCAAACACGAGACCTTCTCTTCTGGCGATCCCCATTAACATATGAAGATTCTTGTCATGCTCTTCCCTAGTACTTCCCATGACTGCTATGTCATCTGCAATGCATTCAGGAACACTAGCAGTAATGCAATCCATATGCTGTTGGAACAGATCTTGACTTACTGTCAGACCAAATGGCAACTATAGAAAGCAATACCTCCCAAATGGTGTTCTGAAAGTTGTTAGTTCCTGTGAATCTTCAGAAAGGTGAATTGAGCAGTATCCATGTTTTGCACTCAACTTCGAGAAAAACTTGGCTCTCACAAATCTTGGATTTAACTCTAAAGTAGGAATTTTGTGAGGACATCTTTTGAGCACTTGGTTTAACCTGCTCGGATCTCGACCTACTCTAATGATACTATCTTTCATAATCACAGTGCTATACCAGTCAATGTGTTGCTGAACACAGTGAATGATCCCTTGTCCTTCCATCATGCCAAGCTCAGCTTTTAGCTTGTCCTTGATGTGGTCATTGCTCTTCTGTGATGGATCAATGGAGGGACCTACATCATCTTTCAAATGAAGAACAGCATGTCCTACTAAACTGCCCATGGTATCAAATCTGTCCGGGTACTTCTGTTGCAAATCCTGAATGGACTGAATGGGGCCACATTTACCTTGAATTTGTAGCATTGGCACATTACTGATCTCGTGAATCATCACGATCAAGGGTTCACTGCATCATGGTAGTCCTGCTACTGCTGGACCATTGGTGTCAACAACACAGAAGACTTGTGGTGACCATACAGAATTTCCATATCTGCACTCCAGTGTCAATGCTCCCATGTAGCATATTGCTGAACCATTATATGCAGTGAGTCTAGCTCTTGTTGACTCTCACTTCGCTAGGTACATGTCTTTGAGTATCTGCAGTATCCCAGTATCTACCTTCAGTCATAGCTTGTATTTGCCACTCTTGTTTGGATGTATGATTTCAATTGTAGTGAAGGCTTCCAGTTGGGTGATTGCATCCATGTGGTGTGTGACTGTCACTGTATGGAAAACTGTTCATTTTCAGTGCCTTCTTTGCTGTCCAGGTCTTTGCCTACCTCATGGACATGCCTGTGTTTAAACTGGTTATTTGTTGAACTCTTTTCTGTTCTTGCCACTGGGTAATGTGTTTCTTATTGAGCTGTGGCTTGCCATGGCTTTTGACCACATCTTCATTGCCAGATTTTCTACACAGTCTTGGCCAGTATCCATTTAGACCACACACCTTGCAGGTATGCAAGACAGTTTCTTGGCTGATGCATCAGACCGCACTTGCCACATGCCTTGCCCTGTCGAGGTGTCTTGGCTACCTCACCTTTGGTTGTTGCTGCTCTAAGCGCATGTATATACTGCCTGCTTGCAGCTATGGCTTCGTACATTCTGCCATCCTTGAGGAGATTTTCGGTGTCGTATCGTTTTTCCACATCCAGCAGATCTTTTTGGAATTCCTCTACTGGAGTTAATGCAGTTATCAGCTCCATTATCCTCCCGGACAATTCTGCATCTGAAAAGTCACAGTCTTTCCCTTTTTAAGGGCATCTGCTGACAAATTGCTCGATAGTTTATTTCGGTTGTTGTCTGTAGGCCATCAGTTCTGGTCGATGGAAACTGAAATTGACCTAGACCTTCAGTTGATCTTCTAACGTTGTCCAGAGTTTTGGTGGGTCTTTCTGGTCTGCTTCTGACAATCCAGAAGGGTGGATGTGATGGAGTCCTTCATTGCCAATTGTAATCTTTATCTTAATTGCTTGCTTATTGAGTTCTGTGACTGCAAGATCTAAAAAGCATAACTCCATATACTGTTTGAAGAGTTGGAATTTATGGAGGATATCTGAAACATTCCAGTGCATCGCTGGGTATTTTGTGGCCATGATGTCAAATCTTGTTGTTTACAAGAATTCTGTGCCAGATCTTTCCCCTTCAATTATTTTCTTTTTAAAAGCAGGTCTGCAGTGTTGGACTTCTGCCACACCCTGAGCTCTGTGGTTGCATCATGGGCTTTCAGCCTCTGCTCGGGAAGGCTCTGCCCACAAAGCATTTTTGGCTGGAAAACCACGACGCGTATTGGCGGTGCAATATCGTGGCCCCGACTCTCTTTTGCCTTTTTTGAGCCCAATTCTGCCCAATTACTGCCTTTTCTGCTGACCACCGTTTGGATAAACTACCCCTTTGTTTACTCACACTCCCCTGGAGTACCAAATTTGAGGGTGGTCCTCAAATTGGACCCTGTGTTGCATCGCTGCCGCTTCCTCCAGCGATCTGCAGTGTTGTCCCAGGCTTTATGGTTTTCCATGGGGGAAACCATCATCCTCAATGTCAGGCTTGTGATCTCTGTCATGCATCAAACATCGTTACAGGCATGTTGAGCAACTCTGCATCGATGCTACTCTATTGTGTTCTACTGCCACCATATTGTGTTATTGAGTTCTCAACACAAATGTACCAAGAACTCTGAGGATGAATGGTAAGTTGAATGTAAGGATCTTTATTACAACATAATAGAATTGCAGGAGAGCTCTAAGATACATGTGCAAACTATTGAATAACACTGCTCCAACTACTGTATCACATGTCGGCTTGCATCACTTACTGTGGTGATGTACACTAAACTATTTACATATTCAACAGTGTGTTAACTTATATTCAAGCTGGCCAGTCACTGGGTGCCTTGATAGTCACATGGGTGCAATCGATGATGCCCTGCACCTGGGAGAATCCAGCGATGGAGGCAAAACCTGCTCCATCTGTCTGAAATTGGATGTAATGTCCAGCTGTTGCAAATCGGGCCTCAGAGAGGCCTACAAGATGCAGTAGTGTGCAGCCACTTGCAAGATGCCACAAAGGTCCACAGTTGATCCTTGGAAGGAGCCAGAGGTGAATAGAATCAAGGCCACAGTGACTTCGATGGCTACTGTCAGGACATGGAGAACAGTGCTGCGAGGTGTGAGGTCTTCTGCAATGACGGCACAAATCTCAGTGACCATCTGCTTGGATAGGCACAGTCTCCTGTGGCACTGGTTCTTTGACATGTCCAGGTAACTCTGTCTTCAGCAGTAGATCCGAAGCTGAGGGTATAGCCTCTGTTGCCTTACTGCTCCTCATTCCTCTCCTCTGTTCTCCTCATGCCTGGGGCTCTGCCTCTGCTGCTGAGGATGTTGATCCTTATTGCCACTAGATCCCAAGATCTGAGAATCATTCTCCTTTTACCAGCTGCTGCTTTCCTTGCGCTCAGCTGCATTCTTAATAATGTCTGGAAACTTAACCCCTTCCTCTTATATCCCGCACGATGCCAGGAGGGCCATGACCTTCTGCAGTGTCCGAGCGCATACAGACCACTCTCCCTGCAGCCTCTGATCTGTGTGCCAATGCGAGAGTACCCCTCTCAGCCATGCTCCCTTTTATGGATCCACCTAGTAGCATGGTGCGACCATGACTGACTTCCTGTTGTGTTGCCATCTCCATGCACCTGGTCTGTCCCTGATCCATTGTGCAACACATGCACTCCTTCCAAAGTCCCAAGCTGGCCCTTAATGAGCTTACAATAAGATAATTGGATTAATTGGCCTCATTCCCGAATTGGGCAGGTTTCCTTGTTCCCTGTCCTCGGGAAAATCAGCGGTGGCGGGAATGGGCCCGTGAAACCAGCACGCTGGCTAGTGGCACTATTTTTAGTGTCTGCCCACCTCCATTCCCCTTCCCATCGGGACCTAAAAATCCTGCCCTTAGAATTGACCCACTATCACCGTTGCCTGCCTGGTGAAATCAACCTCATTGACTACAATGGAAAGGAAATGATTGCACACCCTCTGACATTGAATTTTGCACTGGTAGTCTTGCATTCACTGGGAAATGCATTAATACTGCCTGCACTAATTTCCCTTAAGGCCCTTAATGGCCCTCAAAGAACGCAGTCATGATCTTGTCTGCATGATTCTGGTTTGAACCCATGTGCTGCAGTTGAAGTGACAAATTGCCAACCAGTTCCACGAGTGGAAGTTTATTCCCAATAGAAATAAATTTCTCTCACACTCATGTTAAAAGAAAAAACATTCCAGAAATTATTACAGATGTAATGGAAAATAACTGAGCAGAATTCATTTGCTTGACGAGAGCTAAATTATATTTTATGTATACACAACAAATCCCACTATCTTGCCAAAATATTTTCAGGCTGATACTGAGTATTACAACAGAACAATGACATATATTATTGGCATGGTAATAATTCATTTGTGTTTACATTCAGAAAAGTAATGCTGGAACACAAGCTTCAGGCACTTATGATCACTGAAAACGAATGGGGTAGAAATCGGTATGGACTGCACTCATTTTTTGGTTCTAAGGCAAATCATAACAATTTAGCAGTGAAACAGTCTACAGCTAATAGGTGCAGTTGTTGATCCCACTGCTAAATTTGTGGGGATTTTTTTGGGGGGTATCTTGGGTGGATGCTTGAAAAACCACTTAAATATGCAAATTTGTATATATAACACTCATTGAGAAATTCGTCAGCAATGAGTAGGGCAGCTGTCGGGCCTACCTTGCTCAGCATCCTTCAATGGCTGTCAACTATGAGCAATGATTACATATGCATTGTTAAAAAAACCTATCCTCTGGAGTCAGGAGGAGCAGGAGCACAACCTCCACCACCTCACCGACTCCACAGGAGTCACGATCTCCCTGAGCCCCTAAATCCTCTCTCCCTGGCTCCTTGCTGTGACTGGCAAAACAGAAGGCCTGACATTGACATTTGCCATCGATCTTCTGAGCTCAGTATGCACGGCCTCTGGTCATGCATCGCCAAGTCAGGCCAAATTAATCTCTAGGCCATGTTATTTTAATTACTTGAAAAAATGCTTTGAGGTCACTGGGGGCTGAATTTTACTAGCCCTCCGGCATCGGGGGTCATGGTGGGGGGGTCTGGAAAATTCTTCTGGGAGAGGCCTGCCATGATCCCTGACACTAGGAAGGCCCCGCCGCATTTTACTGGTGGTGGTGAGGCCTCACTGTGGGGGCGGGCCCTCATTTTCATATGCAAATAGTAATAAAATTGAAGAATAATTACTGACCTGGTAGCGACGGCTATCCCACTACAATATTCCACCCCCAGTGTCCTTGGAACTCCGTTTGGAGTTCCAAGGCATGACACTGGTGGGGAGGGGGGAGGAGTGAAATTATCAGAGTGGGGGTGGGGGGAGAGGTGGGGGGAGTGGGGAAAACACTTTGTATTGGCTGTGGGGATGGTGGGAAGGGGTTGAAGGGCAAACGTTACGAGGCTGGGGGAGAAAGTTCGGGTTTGGAATAAAGTTACTCTTGGTGATATAGGCCCAAAAGCAAACATTGCAGGGGGTGGTGGGAGGGGATGGTGGGAAAGGGCCTCCAGCTTTCATTTAAATTTTTTTTAACACAATTCACCATAATATTATTTTAAAAATTCAAATTTCTTCTAAAGGCGTGAAGCCCTTTAAAAATGGCACCGTGCCGGCATGGTGGTACCGCATGCCATTGCCGGGGACGGAGCGGTCACCCCCTCTACATCATTAGGGGTACCTGCTCCACCCCCTCCATTTAAATGAGCTTCCGCACGAAATATCGCGGGGGCTGAGCAACAGCGCATCAGCACGGGAAGACCGCAGCGATTTGTGGTGCGCTCATTAAATTGAGCCCAGGGATTTTACATTAAAAAGTATTTATCTTAAATGCCCTCAGTAATATTGCCTGATATTGCAGTGTAGTACTCCATAGGTGGCAACTTTTAACTGATAAATTTCTTTATTTCTTTGGGTAGTGAATCAATAAAAAATTCTTTTTTTCTTGACTTTAAAGGGGGAAAAATGATATTTAATATTCTTAATCCAAAATTTAGGTTATGACATGCTTGCACATGGCATCTATACTGTCAGGATGCATATTTTTAAATAGCTTTGATAATAACCATTACCGAGATGGATGCACCACACTTACGATAATATACTGTTCATAACACATATTGCAAAAGTTAATTATAGCAACAACTTTTCATGTTTCAACATATATTTTGCAACACACTGTTTATTCACAAATCATCTGTCTTTTTATGTGGCTCGGTGTCATATTTTATTTTATAATGCTCATGTGAAGTGCCTTGGGACATTTTACTATGTTAAAGGCCCTATATAGATATAATTTGTTGTTGTTGTATCAGCTTTGGCTCACTGGTAGAGTCTCTGTTTCAGAGTCAAAAAGTTATGTGTTTAAGCCTCAATCCAGAGTCTGGAGCACATAATCTAAGCTGACACTTCACTGCAGTATTAACGGAGGATGAGATATTATTTCTTTTGAATAAAATGTTAAACCATCTGCTGTTTAAGGTGGTCGTAACTGATCCTATGACACTATTTGAAAAAGAGTAGGGGTTCTCCCATTGTCCTGAACAACATCACAGAACAGCTTATCAATTCATGTATTTCATTGATGTTTGTGGATCCTTGCGGTTTGTGAAATGGCTGCTGCATTTCTCTATATTACAACAGTGACTACACTTCAAAAGGACTTCACTGGATGTGGTCATTTATTGGAACATTCTGAGGTCATGAAAGGCACTATATGCAAGTTCTTTCTTCTTTCTAAATATAATAAATGCATTTTACTTGTAAAATGTGTCTTACTTGTATTTTGCATCATGGAAACTTTTGAGACCATTGAAGTGATTATTTTAAACTGTCTTTTTAGTTTCTAATTTTACCCTATTATTTTATCCCCCTCAGTTTTGATGCTAAAAGTAAAAACTGAGAAAACTAAGTTTGGAAATTGGAAATAAACACTAACTTTAAATGTCCTTATCCAGGGGTTTATATCCATAGTTCCTGTATGGTGATTGCTGTCATGGAAGGCAGTGTGCAATGATGAGGCACTTCTCAATTCAACGTGAGGAAAAAAAATCAGAGCAATAGTTAATACATATCCCTCTTGTGCACTCTAAAAGGCTGGTTACAGTATTAATTGGACGCTCAATGTAGTTAGTTTGAAAAGTGGAAGCGGTTGGCTGACCCATTCTCTCAGCGATGATTCACAGTGCAATTAATGCACTCCTTAATTGGGGAGGAAGAAAATGAGATTTTTTAATTGGGAGAAATATGCATTGAAATACTGAAAAGTGGATGTTTCAAGATATTAGTCTATTTTTCAAAGCTGAATTCCAAGTGCTCTTAGTACCTAACCTAAAATACCAGTGTGATATGTAGTTTTCAACCTATAATGGTGCACAATGTTTTCAGACTGACATTACACATTTCCAGCCAGTGCTACAGCACTGCACTTTATTTATGACTTCTGATTAGATTTTTCCAAGTTTCTATGATGAACATAGGATCCTGACATTATTTTGAGGTACCAGAGGTTAGAGTGTGTGCTGTGGATGCTGCACCCTTGGTACCAGGCATTGAGCAGCCTAAGCAGGAGTCATTGAAGTAACCACTGCAGGCTACTCAGAAAGCAGTCCCAGTGAGTATTAAGATATTTGTGCATTAAGGCTCCTGCTGGTTCCTCAAAAACATTCTGGTCTGCTGCTGGTCTATCGGTGCCCTTTCAATGATTGCCCACTACCCCACGCTCCAACCCCCCCCCAACCCTTGAGATACTACTTGTGGCCCGCACAATGGCCAGAATTACAGCATTCAAAGCCCACCAACAGTAACTAAAATGAGGCTCAGCTCAAAGGCATGGACAGCTCTCTAGAAGTCCTCCCAAAATGAAAAACTATCCCATGATCTGGTCATTTATCTGACTGCTATTTGTGGGACCTTGATTGCTGTGTGCTGCTTGGAAATAAATGCAAGATACTTCTTCTTTCACATGCTGAGATGAAATAATCTATATGGTATTCATTTCCTTTAAACAGTCCATGCAAATTTGTTGCGTGATTTATGCAGTAAATTATATTTTATTAACTTGAAAACATTTAAAGAGCAAAGTTAATTTGTCACTTCTACTCGAAAACTTTCATAAAATCAACAGTGAAAAAATAATCACCTACGGTTATAACTTCTGACTTAAATCTCTGTGTAACCTGCCACCTCATTATTACATTCCGTTAATCTGTTTTTTGTTTGCATTATTAATGTCATTTTCATTAATTTGTTATTTTATTTTTACATTAGTTTCTGAAATTTTCTGAGACGCACTTTTTAATGTTCTTTCAGCAACAACATTGATACAGTACCTTTAATGTAGTATGATATCCTAGGATGCTTCACAACCTTCATAGCATAATCAGATATAAACTGGCACCGAGCCAAAGAAGGAGGCATTAAGACAGGTGACCAAATGCTTGGTCAAAGAGGCAGGTTTTAAGCAGTGTCTTAAAGGAGGAAAGAGCAGTGGAGAGGCCAAGAGATTTCGGGAAAAAATCCCAGAGCTTAAGGCCTGGGCAGCTGTAGGCATGGCACGAATGGTGGTGTGAAGGAGGGATGGGGCTAGAGGGATGGACAAGAACCAGAGTTGGAGGAATATAGAGTTCTCGGAGGTTTGTAGGACAGGGGGAGGCCATGGAGTGACTTAAACAGGAGGATAATTTTAAGATTGAGGTATTGGTGACCAGGAGAAAATGTAGATCAGTGTGCACAGGAGTGATGGGTGAATGAGGCTTGTTATGAGTTAGGATACGGTCAGCAGAGTTTTGGAGGAGCTTCAAGTTCATGGAGGGTGAAGGATAGGAGGCCAGCAAGGAGAGCATTGGAATAGTTGAGTCTGGAGGTAATGAAAGCATGAATCATTGCTTGAGTTCCTCTATTATGCAGGAAACTGCTCCAATCACATGTTCATTGTCTAACAGATCCACAGTAACCAATTGCAATTCCTTCAGACCACTTAGACATGAATAATGTGACACTGAAACTGTTTGAACTTATTACTGGGATGCAGGTTCCTGCTCACTATTCCTATCTGTAAAACCCATAGTCTGAAGTATATTTTCCTGCAAAGCAGCATTGGGAGAGGCTCAGGTGTACGGCAAGAGCTTATCTTCAGGAAGAGGAATAAGGTGTGATACTGAGGCAATTAAAAACACGGAGGAGGAAGAAACAACTGTTTTCCAGTGAGGTCTCAGGATACAGTTTCATCACAATGAAGGAAAAAGCCTTACATTGTAGAGACTTAAGTAATCACAATCTTATACTGGCTGTTTTACTCAGTTAGGCACCAAAAGAACAGTAAATGCAGGTGATCTTTATAAAACAACATGGAATGCGATTAGAGACCTGTTACTAAATTGCTATCACCCAGAATAATGAGAAGCCTTTTTTTGTGCGGTAATTAATTTTACTTATTTTTTTTCTTCCAGCCGAGCCATTAAAGCCAACCCAGATCTACTTCCAGAAACACCATGGGTGAATATCTTTTACAATGACTTTTGGGGAACCCTTCTTACACACAGTGGTAGCCACAAGTCCTACCGCCCACTGTGTACGCTTTCCTTCCGCTTTAACTGCGCCTTTGGAGGTTTGGATCCCTGGGGTTATCATTTTGTCAACGTGCTGTTGCACAGTGCAGTCACTGGTTTCTTCACAAACTTCTCCCGGGTGCTGTTTGGTGATGGCTATTGGACATTTATTGCAGGCCTACTGTTTGCAACACACCCTATCCACACCGAGGCAGTGGCAGGAATTGTAGGCCGAGCAGATGTCGGAGCTGGGCTCTTCTTCCTCCTTTCTTTAATGTGTTACATTCGGCACTGTGGGTGCAGAGGACGTTCTCTATGGAGCTGGGCCTGGTTGTTTGGAAGCTTCATGTGTGCCGCCTGCAGTATGCTCTGGAAGGAGCAAGGCGTAACTGTCCTGGCTATTTCAGCTGTCTATGAAGTTTTTGTAGATCGCAGGCTTAAATTTTACCAGCTCATCTCATTGATTCACAAGGTAAGCCACTTCAGAATAATGTGGGAATTACTGACCACACATAAACACAGTTTACATAGCAGGCAGGGAGCCTCACCCAATGGTAGTGCATGTCAGAAACTCAGGTGTGGGCGGTCCATGATTTTATGACTGGCAGCATAGCCATAGGAAATTATCCCTTCAGTGAAATCCTGTGTTTCGTATGCTGTCATGCAGATACTGATAGCAATTATATTAAGTGCTTTCCAGCTTTGTTGCTTTTTAGCGGTTACATCTGACCTTAAGAGTGCATTTTGGTCTGTTTTTGCACTTTGTGTCAAAGCCAATGTAAACCACATTGGGGATTGGTGTCGTGCTGATAGCAATTTGGATACATGTCAATAAGATGGGGTAAGTGAATCACAGATTGCCCCTCCCTTGTACTCAGTCATTGTTCATACTGCACCCCACTGAGTGCAGACAACAGCGACAATGTTCCGTTTGTTTGCAGTTATTGATTCTTGTTCAATTTTGGGGGAAAAAAACAAAAAAAAAGATTCATGCTGGTTTTCACATAATTGGATATGGGTGCAGAGTAGCACAGAGAGTGATTGAAAGTGTTTACTGTTGAACTTGGCAGTGCCACTATTTTATCCCAAAATATTTGGACACTGAGCTTTGATTAAGGCACTATTTCTGAGCATTACCATAGTATGGGAAATGATCTGATTGCACACATTTTCTCAAAAAATGCCATAGAAAATTCAAATTTTGACATCACCAATTTCCTCCCCTCCCTCCAGCCAAAGGTGTTTGCCTTTGTTAGGGTACAGTTCTACATGCATTGGTCACTCCAACAACTGCTAATCATGTGTAAACCTTGATAAAATGGGTCAGCACAATATTCAACCATGGCAGGGGGTTATCACAGGCAAAATTCACAGTTGTTGCAAAGAGCAGCTCAGAGTGGCTCAGGCCAATTGTAGTCTCTGCATCACCAGGCCACCAGAGATCAGATAACTGCACAGGCTAGGGATCAATCCAGGAAGTTTCCTGGTCTGAATAACTAATTACTTAAATCTATTAAGACAAATAGGGAAGCATTGAAGCATTCGTAGTGTTAGGCAGAGAAAAAAGCACTCAGAACACATGAAGATTCCAGTTCATTTGATTCTTTTATTCCACTGGACACCAAGTATGTAAAGAAAAAGGGAAAAACCCCAAAAAGAACCAAAACAAAACTGTTGTCCAATGATACAAACAAAAGCATCATTTAGAAAGACATGTATGATGTACAATGGCCACAATCATATACTTAGAGCAAGCATTGATTACAAAATATTCTGACAAAATTCTGCAAGTATGACATCAAATAGATTTTGATATTAATAAATGGTAAACTAGGTGTCTACAACCAGTTTACTAATGAAAAATTAATACTGCAAGAGGATCGCATCACAACATCGGGCCCTTTGCATGTAACAAGTATAATATGATAATAACTAAAGAGTACATTAAATGCCTATGTATGAAACAAAAATAGCCATATACAAAGCTGAACGTAAACTTCTTTTATGGTCAGGTGAAGAGGGGTCGAAGGGCTTCCCTCTTTTTCCTCTCCTTGTTTGACCACAACAGGTTTAATTCTTTCTTAAAGTGGATGTACTGGCCAATTCAGTCGGTGTTTGATTACTTACTTGCTATGATCATAACAAGAACCAATTTGACAGGTTTTCTTGAGTCAACAGAGAAAGAGGTTAACTTTATTGTACCTAAACCGAACTAATAAAATAATAAACAACGCACCAACTTTCACTCTCACACACACACTAGAGGTTTACACATGCACAAATAGGTTACAGAATGGGGAAAGGAAGATTGGTTGAGTTAGAGTCCATAAACAAAGGTATACAGCCTGAGGAGTTTGGTGATTAGGCTGGCTTCTAGCTGAATTTGGTGGTCCTGAGGCTTTTAGTTTGAAGAGGTGGATGACAGGTTCAGTGAATCTCTTGGAGATAGCGATGCGGATGATTTCTTCCAACGAGAGTTTGGATTGTAACCAAAGTATGCAAAGGTGGTCAGTCAACAAGCAGGATTTGAAAGCTTTCAAGCGGGAATGTAGAAAGAGAGAGAGAGGAACCCCCACTTAGGGTCTGCTCATGTCAGAGTCGAGTTACTTCTCCTTTGCTGCAGAGAAAAACATCAACTTAAAAACCACATGACAGTCACTCAGTGATTCAAAACATAGCAGTTAGCAGTATTTCTCTCTTGCAAAAAAGAACAGGCAGTTCCTTTAAACTTCCTGGTCTTGTTTTTTGCTGGGGAATTAGCAGACATTTCGTCTCTCTCCTCACAACCATTGCAGTGTAGGATACAGTGTTGAAAATTAAGTAGCCAACTTAAGCTGCCAGCAAAATCATCCTTTTAGCTGGTCTTTTAAAGATGTCTTTTTAAAAAATATATAAATTCAGATCTCCAGTCAGTGGACCAAAGAAAATTATCATTCAACAAAGCACACTGGCAAAACACTACAGTAAAATACAATGTAAGAAACACATGAATCATTTGTTGTTATATAATCACCACTCACCCCAGCAATGTAAGGTTGCCTGCAGGGCAAGCATTCACTCGTCATGACATGGGAGACAGTCGAGTCTGCCACGCAACTAAAATAATAATTACAGAATCACAGAATTGGTACAGCACAGAAGGAGGCCATTTGGCCTGTCATGTCTGCGTTGGATCTCCAAAAAAGCAATTTACCTAGTGCCATTCCCTCACCATCTCCCTGTGGCCCTGCACATTCTTCTTTTTCAGATAACAATACAATTCCCCCTTGAATGCCTCGATTGAACCTGCCTCCACCACACTTTCAGGTAGTGCATTCCAGATCTTAACCATTTGCTGCGTGAAAAAGTTTCTCCCATGTTGCCATTGCTTCTTTTGCCAATTACCTTAAATCTGTGCCCTCTTGTTCTTGATCCTTCCACCAATGGGAACAGTTTCTGCCAATCTACTCTGTGCAGACCCCTCATGATTTTGAGTCATAGTCATAGAGCCATAGAGTTATACAGCACAGAAATAGGCCCTTCGGCCCATTTTGTCCATGCTGGCCATCAAGCACCTATCTATTCTAATCCCATTTTCCAGCACTTGGCCTGTAGCTTTGTATGCTATGGCATTTCCAGTGCTCATCTAAATACTTCTTAAATGTTGTGAGGGTCCCTGCCTCTACCACCCCTTCAGATTTTGAACACCTCTCTCCTTTCAACCTTCTCTTCTCTAAGGAAAACAGTCCCAACTTCTCCAATCTATCCACGTAACTGAAATTCCTCTTCCCGGAACCATTCTTGTGAATCTTTTCTGCAATCTCTCTAATGCCTTCACATCTTTCCTAAAGTGTGGCACCCGGAACTGGACACAATACTCCAGTTGAGGCCGAACCAGTGTTCTATACAAGTTTAACAAACTTCCTTGCTTTTGTACTCTATGCCCCTTAATAAATGAAGCCGAGGATGCTGTATGCTCTATTAAGTACTCTCTCATCTTGTCCTGCCACCTTCAATGATTTGTGCATATATAAATCCAGGTCCCTCTGCTCCCGCACCCCCTTTTGAATTGCATCCCTTATTTCATATTGTCTCCCCAAGTTCTTCCGACCAAAATTAATCATTTGACACTTCTCTGCATGAACTTTCATCTGCCACTTGTCCGCCCATTCCACCAATCTGTCTATGTCCTCTTGGTCTACACTACCCTCCTCACAGTTCATAATGTTTCCAAGTTTCGTATCATCCGCAAATTTTGAAATTGTGCGCTGTACACCAGGGTCTAGGTCATTAACATATATCGGGAACAGCAAGGATTCTAACACCAACCCTCGGGGAACTCCACTACAAACCTTCCTCCAGTCTGAAAAACATCCATTAACCACTACTCTCTGTTTCCTGTCACTCAGTCAATTTTGTATCGATGTTGCTACTGTTCCTTTTATTCCATAAGCTGTAACTTTGCTCACAAGTCTGTTGTGTAGAACTTATCAAATGCTTTATGAAAGCATAGACACCATTAGACAGAGAGGGTTGAATTTTACCGGGCCTTCGATGCCGTGGGTCGTGGCATGGGGGCCAGTAAAATTCTGCAGGGGGATGCACGCCTCGACCCGCGACGTCAAGAAGGGCCCGCCGCATATTACCAGGGCTGTGGGGACCTTGGTGGACCCCACCCCCGTCGCCTTGTGGCAGGCCCTTTATATCCATATGCAGATTCCCAATAAATATATTCAAAATAACTTACCTGCCGTCCCACACCAATTTTACGGCCTCCGTTCGACCTTCCCGTGCCTTAGGAACTCCATATGGAGTTCCAAGGCGCGAATCTGATGGGAGGAGGGGGAGTAATAACATTTTCAGGGCGGGAGGGGTGGAGGAGCAGGGAAATCAATTTTTATTGGATGGGGGGAAGGGGTCAAAGGCAAAAGATTGAAGGTGGGGGAGAAAGTTCAGGTATTTGAAAAATGAATTGATGGTCATTTCGGGCAATGAAATGACGCCTGTGTGGGGGGGGGGGGGGGCGCGGGGTGTTGGGGAACGTCCTCCATCACTTAATTTTATATTTAATAAAAATAAATAATGTTTTGCCTTGAAAAATTAAAATTAATTGTAAGGGCTTAAAGCCCTTTAAAAATGGCGCTGGCGCCTCTACAGTGGCGCCGGACGCCATTGCCGGGGATGCAGAGGCTGACCCCTTTCGTCATCGGGGGCGGGCACTCCACCCCCACTATTTAAATGAGCCCCAGTGCGAAATTTCGCAGGGGCTCCTCGTCAGTTGCTGAATGCGGGCACTCTGCTGAGTTTAAAGGGTGCCGCCGTGGAGCCCCCGCAGAATTTTACTGGCTCCCATGCCACGACCCACGGCGTCAAACGCCCGGTAAAATTCAGCCCTCACTGTCTAATGGTGTCTATGCTTTCATCAAGCATTTGATAAGTTCTGCACAACAGACTTGTGAGCAAAGTTACAGCTCATGGAATAAAAGGAACAGTAGCAACATAGATACAAAATTGACTGAGTGACAGGAAACAGAGAGTAGTGGTTAATGGATATTTTTCAGACTGGAGGAAGGTTTGTAGTGGAGTTCCCCGAGGGTTGGTGTTAGAATTCTTGCTGTTCCTGATGTATGTTAATGACCTAGACCTTGGCGTACAGCGCACAATTTCAGTCCAGAACCTTAAACACAAAAGAATTTTCTCAACAGTCAACTACATTCAAGAAAGATATATTATGTGCACTCTGGGTGTTACATTGCACCTGGGCGGTTGTCAGGGTAGATAGGAAGAAACTTTTTCCCTTAGCGGAGGTGTCAATAACCAGGGGGCATAGATTTAAGGTGAGGGGCAGGAGGTTTAGAGGGGATTTGAGGAAAACTTTTTTCACCCAGAGGGTGTTTGGTTTCTGGAACACACTGCCTGAAGAGGTGGTAGAAGCAGGAACCCTCACAATATTTAAGAAGTATTTAGATGAGCACTTGAAACGCCATAGCATACAAGGCTACGGGCCAAGTGCTGGAAAATAAGATTAGAATAGATAGGCTTGATGCACGGCCCGGGCACGGTGGGCCGAAGGGCCTGTTTCTGTGCTGTATAACTCTATGACTCTATGACATAGCAACCCAGAGATGAGACTAGCCTGCTTGGCACCACCATTGTCTTAACATGCTGTGTGTATGAGATTAACACTGTATTGCACAGGGCAACCTTGTCAAGCTAATGAACCCACAGTTTTTGACAATCTAGCATCTCACTTAACAAATATTATTCTCCTGTCATTCTTCACTTAGATCATATATAACATCTTCAACAAATATAGTAAAAAATGAATAAATCTTTGACAATCATATATCAGCAAGATTAGAGCACATGGACAACTATTTCTCTGACGTACATCATAAACAAAGCCTTTGCATAAGCAGTTACTAACTCATTGTAAGTTACAACATCATCCCAGTCCATGACAGATGACATATTGTACTTTATCAAATCAAAGAAGAAATACACTATTGTACCTATAAATTCTGGGTTGGGAGGCCAGCGAATTGACACCCGCTCCCTGTGTGGGGGAATTGTGCAGGAGTGCACAAATGTATCCAGAACTCTATATGGACTCTCCCATTTCACTTGCAGTGCGGGAAGAATGGGGAGTACCAAGTTGAGAGGGAAGGTTACAGTACAACGACCCTGTTACAATAGAAATATAGATTCCGTTAGACAAAGAAAACAATGGGGCTCATCTAGTTTGCTTTTTACTATCCTGGTATTTGCATGATACAATGATAATGGAGTTGTTGGCTAATTATAGCACACATGCTCTATCAATTAGCCAACAACAGAGGTGGAAAAACCCCAATGGTGGAGAGCTTTGAGAACCATAGATCTAAAGAAAAGAGGAAATTAGTGCATAACATCAAAGAGAGAAAGATACAATATTTCAGTCACATCATTAGAGCTGCAAGCAGACAGAGACAATTATTGGATGGAAAGATTGACGGAAAACGTAGGAGAGGGAAGCAGAGGAGAAAATGGATGATGGATATAATGGACTGGATGCAGTTGACCTATGCAGAATGTGTAAGGGCAGCACAGGACAGACAGAGGTGGAGATCGATGGCAGTCAAACTTCTGGGAAGAAGATGACACCAACAAACAAATGAGATCTAAAGTCACTTTCTCCCTCGCAAGCATGCCACATTTAGCTACATTATAATAAGATTTCTACTAAAATATTTTTCATACATTGTCAACCAATTATTTATCTGACAATGCAATGTTGAAAGGCAGCATTTTGCATCTGTGACATTATTAAGCATCATTATTTATTCAATTTCCATTATGGACAGCAAGTTCTAAGAATGCAAGAAATCATTGGATTATATAACAATTTATTTTAAGTAGTAATTATAAAGGATCTAAATGTGATTTTAGAATGTTTCAAAGAAATCTCACAGACATTTAGTTTTGAAGCACCGAGTGATTGATGAGTTCAGGAAGTCAGACTGGCAAAAGTGTAATGCCTTGACTACAAGCTCTTCAGAAAAGTTACACATTGGTTCGACATATATGGTTTGCAATGGTCCATAGTATTGCCTTAGAAGGTTAATAATACTTGTAAGCCACACCTGCTTTTGCATATCATAGTATTGCCATGGTGCTTTAGTAAATTAAAATGATAAATGCACAGCAGAGAAGTAGAACTAATTTTATCTTCCAGTTAAAACTTAAGATGCCAAGTAGAAGAATGGTTTAGAGGAGATTTTTTAAATAATGTATTTTAATGAATTTTAATTCTTTTAAACTAATGTCTGAGATCTAAAGTGGATTTCACCATCAAGGCAGCTGTGTTTATCATGAATGAAATAGGTAATCACCATGGAGGATTAGTGAGTTTATCTATTGAGTATGTTATGACTAGGTGAGAAAGGTGTCTAGGGGTCCCTCTCAGCCTTCACCCTGGTCTTACCCTAACAGGGTTTAATTTTAAACACACCGTGTTTTCAGCTTCCTCTTGGTGAATCCTTGTTCACCACTTTCCAATAATAAGGCAAAGAAACCAGCACAAACAGGCTTGCTTAGGTTTAAAGAAGAAAGGTTGAAATTTATTAAACTTAAACTTAAACTCTAATTCGGTTAACGCCTATGGATACACGACGCGCCCACGCTTGCATGCACACGCACATGCAAATAGAGACAGAAAAGAACAGAAGAAAAATGAAGTGGACAATTTTGAGGCAATATCTGAAGAATTTTTGTTACAGTTCTTTGAGTTAACTGTAGAGTCCTTGATTGTAGGTAAATCTTGCTTTTCATTGGGGCCCAGTATTCTTCTTAAACCTTGTTCACTGTAGGAGACTTTTCTCTCTTGGGGTTCATGTGTCTTCAGTGGATTTTAGAGGCTTGTGAGAAAGAGATGGCTGCAGGCAGACAAGAGAGGCTGTGGCGAGCCAGCCAGGAGAGATCTTCTCAGCCGAGGAGCATTCTGCTTTTCTGCCCAAACTGTTTGAACAAATTCAAAAATCTCAGGTTACTCAGCAGGTTAGTCATATGACTAGCTGTTTTGACCATGTCTGTTTGTGTATTCGGCCATCTTAGCAGTCAACCTGGAATGCGAGCTCCCCCACCTTCAATGTTAGGTGATCAAAAGTCCATTGTGGGTTGAATGTGTCAGGAAATGGCTGCTTTGTCCTTCCAAACACTGTCTGATAACATGCAAATATCTTTTCCAGCCACGGCTGATCTGGTTAACAAGTCCTTTCTTCACTTCAGTAACAGTTTAAAATCAATGTTCATGACAAAATTAATGTGCCTCATTCTTGGCAGTGGGGGCTTAACATGACATCTCCACCCCCAGTGGAGTAAAATGCGATTTGAGAAAATGTGCATTTCATTAAAAGGGTCAAGGGGAAAAATGTAAGATACAGAAAAAAACATGCATTTTTCTCATTCATTCCCATTCATTCATAAATCCTAAAACATATTACAGCCTGTCTTCTTTTGATGCCAGTGCTGCTTTACTTGCCCCTTTTTTGGCATCCCAATAAACATGTGGTTCTTTTTTTGGGGGGAGTTTCTCTTCCTAAAGCCTAGGGTCTTTAGCATCATAGCGTTGTACAGCACAGAAACAGGCCCTTTGGCCCATCGTGTCCATGCCAGCCATCAAGCACCTATGTATTCTAATCCCATTTTCCAGCACTTGGCCTGTATGGCATTTCAAGTGCTCATCTAAATACTTCTTAAATGTTGTGAGGGTTCTTGCCTCTACTACCCCTTCAGGCAGTGTGTTCCAGATTCCAGCCACCCTCTGGGTGAAAAGATTTTTCCTCAAATCCCCTCTAAACCTCCTGCCCCTTACCTTAAATCTATGCCCCCTAGTTATTGACACCTCCGCTAAGGGAAAAAGTTTCTTCCTATCGACCCTATCTATGCCCCTCATAATTTTGTATACCTCAATCATGTCTGATAACATGCAGATATCTTTTCCAGCCACAGCTGATCTGGTTAGCGTCCTTTCTTCACTTCAGTAACAGCTTAAAATCAATGTTCATGATAAAATTAGTGTGCCTCATTGTTGGCAGGTGGGGGCCGAGCATGACAAGTAACTGAGCCATATGTATCAGGATGACCTCATGCCTGCTGGTCTATGCTGTTGAATGGTTTCAGTTGGAATTAAAGACAATCTGGGCCAGTGTTCCCTTTAAAATTTAGTTGTTCTGTGCAGCTTGTTTTTTGCACGGTGCGGCCCCTTTAAGTTATTATGGGCAGCCATGCACATGCATTAATCATCACAGAATAATGTCTGTGTGGTACCTTTTAGTCTGCTGCGCGGTCGCACACTCATGCAGCTTAGTAGGTACACTGGTTCGGGTTCACTTGAGATGAATAGCCTTGTGAGATTTACAGGTCGAATAATGACCATTTGGGTGAGGTTCTGGAAGGTGACAAGCACCTGTGGAACCAGAATGCCTGTGGCTAGCATTCTTCATGTTCTCATTGAAGACCACCAATTTGAAAGCATTAGTCACGTAAACAATGACTGAGGAATCTTAGAAAGATACACATGCTCTCCGGCCTAATCCCACTCTCCATTTCTTGGTCTGTAGCCATGTAGGCTACAGCATGTCAAGCACATATCTGAGTATTTTTAAATATGTTGAGTGTTTCTGCTGTTAACACCCTTTCATGCAGTGAGTTCCAGACACACACCACCCTCTGGATGAAATAAAATCTCCTCAACTCCCCTCTAATCCTTCTGCGAATTACTTTAATTCTATACCCCCCTGGTTAATGACCTCTCTGCTAAGGGAAATAGGTGCTTCCTATCCACACTGTCTAGGCCCCTCATAATTTTATAGACCTCTGTCAAATCTCTCCTCAGCCGCCTTTGTTCCAAAGAAAACAACCCGAACCTATCCGATGTTTCCTCATAGCTAAAATTCTCCATTCCTGACAACATTCTTATAAATCTTCTCTGTACCCTCTCTAATACGATGACATCTTTCCTGTACTGCGGTGACCAGAACTGTACTCAGCAGTAATATAAAAGCAAAATACTGCGGATGCTGGAAATCTGAAATAAAAACAAGAAATGCTGGAAATACTCAGCAGGGCTGGCAGCATCTGCGGAGAGGGAAGCAGAGTTAACGTTTCAGGTCAGTGACCCTTCTTCAGAACTGGCAAATATTAGAAATGTAAAAGGTTATAAGCAAGTAAAGTAGGGGTGGGGCAAGAGATAACAAAGGAG
The DNA here is from genome assembly GCF_036365525.1 of Heterodontus francisci. Taxonomy (NCBI): domain Eukaryota; kingdom Metazoa; phylum Chordata; class Chondrichthyes; order Heterodontiformes; family Heterodontidae; genus Heterodontus; species Heterodontus francisci. The sequence continues at coordinate 27,910,153 of NC_090388.1, read as the reverse complement.
AAGGTGCAGATAGGACAAGGTCACAGAATAGCTGACCAGAAGGTCGTGGAGCAAAGCCAAACAATATATTAATGGTGTGTTGAAAGACAAAGCATTATTACAGATAGAGTGTTAATGGACTGAAAATTGACCAGCCGGAAGTACAAATATGAAAAAAAACAGTGGGTAAGTAAACTGAACAAACTAAGGTGAAATAAAATAAAATAAACACAAAAAAAAATATTAAAAAAAGGAAAAAGAAAAAAATAACTAAAAATAAAAGTAAAATGGGGGGCCCGTCATGCTCTGAAATTATTGAACTCAATGTTCAGTCCGGCAGGCTGTAGTGTGCCTAATCGGTAAATGAGATGCAGTTTATCGAGCTTGCGTTGATGTTCACTGGAACACTGCAGCAATCCCAGGTCAGAGATGTGAGCATGACAGCAGGGGGGCGTGTTGAAATGGCAAGCAACTGGAAGCTTGGGGTCCTGCTTGCGGACTGAGCGGAGGTGTTCCGCAAAGTGGTCACCCAGTCTGCGTTTGGTCTCCCCAGTGTAGAGGAGACCACATTGTGAGCAGTGAACACAGTATACTACATTGAAAGAAGTACAATCGCTTCTTCATCTGAAAGGAGTGTTTGGGGGCTGGGAAAGTGAGGCGAGAGGAGGTAAATGGGCAGGTATTACACCTCCTGCGATTGGAGGGGAAGGTGCCATGGGAAGGGGACGAGGTAGTGGGGGTAATGGAGGAGTGGACCAGGGTGTCACGGAGGGAATGATCTCTTTGGAATGCTGACCGGGGAAGGGAGGGGAAGATGTGTTTGGTAGTGGCATCATGCTGGAGGTGGCAGAAATGGCAGAGGATAATCCTTTGGATATGGAGGCTGATGGGGTGGAAAGTGAGGACAAGGGGAACCCTGTCGCGGTTCTGGGAGGGAGGGGAAAGGGTGAGGGTAGAGGTGCGGGAAATGGGCCTGACACGGTTGAGGGCCCTGTCAACCACAGTAGGGGGGAGCCCTCGGTTGAGGAAAAAGGAAGACATATCAGAAGCGCTGTCATGGAACGTAGCATCATCAGAGCAGATGCATCAGAGATGAAGAAACTGGGAGAATGGAATGGAGTCCTTACAGGAGGCAGGGTGTGAAGAAGTGTAGTTGAGGTAGCTGTGGGAGTCGGTGGGCTTATAATGGATATTAGTAGACAGCCTATCTCCAGAGATAGAGACAGAGAAGTCGAGGAAGGGAAGGGAAGTGTCAGAGATGGACCATGTAAAGGTGAGAGAAGGGTGGAAATTGGAAGCAAAGTTGATAAAGTTTTCCAGTTCGGGGCGGGAGCAGGAAACGGCACCGATACAGTCATCAATGTACCGGAAAAAGAGTTGGGGGAGGGGGCCTGAGTTGGACTGGAACAAGGAATGTTCGACATATCCCACAAAAAGATGGGCATAACTAGGACCCATGCGGGTACCCATAGCAACACCTTTTACTTGATGTACTCAGCAGTACTCGAGCTGTGGCCTAACTAGTGTTTTATGCAGTTCTAGCATAACCTTCCTGGTCTTATATTCTTCTTCTTCTTTCTTCTTCTTTGGCCTCCTTGTCTCGGGAGACAATGGGTAAGTGCCTGGAGGTGGTCAGTGGTTTGTGGAGCAGCGCCTGGAGTGGCTATAAAGGCCAATACTAGAGTGACAGACTCTTCCACAGGTGCTGCAGAAAAAATTGGTTGTCGGGGCTGTTACACAGTTGGCTCTCCCCTTGCGCTTCTGTCTTTTTTCCTGCCAACTGCTAAGTCTCTTCGACTCGCCACACTTTAGCCCCACCTTTATGGCTGCCCACCAGCTCTGGCAATCGCTGGCAACTGACTCCCACGATTTGTGATCAATGTCACAGGACTTCATGTCACGTTTGCAGACGGCTTTAAAGTGGAGACATGGACGGCCGGTAGGTCTGATACCAGTGGTGAGCCCGCTGTACACTGTGCCCTTGGGGATCCTGCCATCTTCCATGCGGCTCACATGGCCAAGCCTTGGCTAATAATGGAAGTATCCCATATACGTTCTTAAGCTCCTTATCTACCTATCCTGCTATCTTCAGGGATTTGTGAACATGCACTCCAAGGTCCCTCTGTTTCTATACATTTCTTAGTATCCTACCATTTATTGTGTATTCCCTTGGCTTGTTTGCCCTCCCCAAACGCATTACCTCACACTTCTCCAGATTGAATTCCATTTCGCACTTTTCTGCCATCTTACCAGTCCATTGATATCTTCCTGCAGTCTACAGCTTTCTTCCTCACTATCAACCACATGGCTAATTTTTGTATCATTTGCAAACATCTTAATCATGCCCCCTATGTTTAAGTCTAAATCATTGACATGTATCAGGAAAAGCAAGAGACCTAGTACAGTGCCCTGCGGAACTCCACTGGAAATAGCCCCATGAAATAGTTCCTCTTTATACTGTAGATGTATCCAGAGAAAAGAAGGCTTGCATTTATATGATGCCTTTCATAACCACAGGACATCCCAAAGTGCTTTGCAGCCAATGAAGTACTTTTGAAGTGTAGTCACAGTTGTAATGTAGAAAATGCAGCAGCCAATTTGCACACAGATAATCTGTTTTTGTGATGTTGATTGAGGGATAAATATTGGCCAGGACCCCAGTGATAATTCACCTGCTGTTCTTGAAGTAGTGCCATGGGTTCTTTAACATCCACCTGAGCAAGCAGACAAGTCTTGGTTTAACACCTCATCTGAAAGACAACATAGGATTCTTTTACTATTGCAGTGGAGAATCAGACTTGATTTGTGTGCTTAAGTCCTGGAATAGGACTTGAACCCACAATCTTTGGGCTCAGAGGTGAGAGTGCTACCAACTGAGCCACAGCTGACAGCTAAGAATAGTCCTTATGTTATGAGAAATCCATTCTGTATATACTTAGAATATGCACGGTAACACAGCCAAGTAATAATGTATATATCTGCATATTTGAGATTAAGTTGTATATTTTTATATATATATATTAAATTTTTTAAGTACCTACAATAACATAGATTGGATCTACATGGACATATTGTAATACTATCTCTTGTTGATCAGTGCCTACTTGGTGCAGCATATGTACGATCAAATACATTATGTCAAAGTTATATTGATGACAGGATACCTGAATTACTGGCTGAAAGAAAAACCCTGCAGTGTTGCAGCTGGAGATGAGTGGACATTTTAATCCACTGTGGCCTTGTGTGCGTATGGAGGAGTCTGGGGCCACGGAAAGGAGCAATTAATCAAACCAGCTGCACGTGTCCACCTGTCAAACCAAGGAAGGACTAATTTAGGCATCTTTGTAAATCCTGCTTTCGTCCAGCTCGTTTGCTTAGAGTATTTTTGTGGAGACAGGAAATCTAGTCACCAAAGGGCACAGCTGACCATGCCAAATATTCTGTAAACATATGGCAGGAATGCAAGGATCTGAACTTTAAAAAAAACATAGGGCAAGAAAGGTTGCCCTTTGGAAGCTAAGGATCACATGCACAACTTTAAAATGAATGGCAGCAACATTTTATTAGATTATCCCAGAACATTTTAGGAAAATGTTATATGTTGTGGCCAGGTGAGAAAGGTGTCTATGGGTCATATGAACATACGAACATATGAATTAGGAGCAGGAGTAGGCCACTCGGCCCTTAGAGCCTGCTCCACCATTCAATAAGTTCATGGCTGAACTGATTACTCCTCATTTCCACCTACCCCTGATAACCTTCCACCCCCTTGCTTATCAAGAGTCTATCTACCTCTGCCTTAAAAATATTTAAAGACTCTGCTTCCACTGCCTTTGAGGAAGAGAATTCCAAAGATTCATGAGCCTCTGGGGCAAAATATTTTTGTCTTAAATGGGCAACCCCTTGTTTTTAAACAGTGACCCCTAGTTCTAGATTCTCCCACAAGGGGAAACATCCTTTCCACATCCATCCTGTCAAGAGCCTTCAGGATCTTGAGTCCCTCTCAGCCTTCACGTGGTCTTACGGTAACAGGGTTTAATTTTAAATACACCGTGTTTTTAGCTCCCCCTTGGTGAATCCTTGTTCACCCCTTTCCAATTATAAGGCTAACAAACCAGCACAAACAGGCTTTCTTAGGTTTAAAGAAGAAAAGTTGAAATTTATTAAACTTAAACTTTAATTCGGTTGATGCCTACAGATATATGACGTGCCCTCCCTAGCATGCATATGCGCTACACACATGCAAATAGAGACAGAAAAGAGCAGAAGAAAAATAAATTGGAAAAATTTGAGGCAATATCTGAAGAGTTTTTGTTATGGTTCTTCGAGCTCACTGTAGAGTCCTTGGTTGTAGGTAGATCTTGCTTTTCATTGGGGCCCAGTATTCTTCTTAAATTTTGTTCACTGTAGGAGACTTTTCTCTCTTGGGGTTCATGTGTCTTCAGTGGATTCAGAGGCTTGTGAGAAAGAGATGGGAGCAGACAGGAGAGAGATCTTCTCAGTCCAGGAGCAAACAGTCTTTCTCAGTTCAAATTCTCTGTGACCAGTTCAAAAGAAAACCCTGGAACAGCCATGTGACCAGCTGGTCTAACCAGTCCTGGCCCTTGTGGATTGTATCCTCCTTAGTAAGCCCTGGAATGCGCTTCCTCACCTTCGATATCTGTTACTACCTAAATTTTTTTTCCAGCCATGGCTAATCTGTTTAACAAGTCATTTCCTCACTCCAAAACAGTGAAAGATCAATGTTCATGACAAAATTTATGTGCCTCATTCTTGACAGGTGGGGGCCTAGCATGACAGATAGTATACCTATCGAAAGCCTCATCAAAATTAGCCTGCTCCTTATAATTACTACAAGAAAACGTTGCAAGGAATACAGTCTAACAAATACGACTGATCAATATTGCTGCAATAACATTAACTGCACAATTCACATTGTATGGATTCATTGCAAGCATTATTATTATAAGCGGAATTTGGCTTGCAAGGAAAAATCAACTGCATTAATGCGAGGGTTGTGCAAGTTTAAAAAAAAATAAAATTACAAATTACAGTACCACTGTTTTTCTGCAGCTGTTTGATTGGTCTAACTCCTGATAAAAATTCTCAGATGAAAGACAGTGAACTCAATGTAAAGGTTGACATGCATAAAATTGAGATGTATGGTCAACTTGAATTTTGTTGGTTCTCAAACACTGTGCAGCCTATACAGGTCTGCGACAAAGGGGTGATGCAGCGTTTAATAAGAAGCATGTTAACTGGAACAAGTATATTGCCTTCTTCAGGGGAGTGAGAAAGCATCTTTAATGTAAGATCTGAATTTTTAGTTTTTTTTGCAAGAAAAGAAGGGGGGAGCAGGAAACATAGTAACCAGATGGCATTTATATGCTCTACTTGTCTGATAATAGCTCCTGTCAGCAAGTGATAAGCTGGAAACACATTTTGCTCCCTGTTTGCTTTTGCATCGCACCTGCTCCAAAGCAACATGTAGACAGGTTTACAGATATTTCAGCCATCAGTCAGCTTTGTTTTCTATTTACAATAAAAACTCCTCCAAATACCTCCACTAGTTTTCTTGCATCAGCATAATTTCTCCCATATATTCAATGTCTGTTGTTTTATCACTCTCCATGTGGGCTAAAATCAAACCTTACCTGTCTCTAACTGGACCGCCAGTGCAAGGAGCCTGAGAGATGCACAGTTAAATCTGTTTATCTTTTTGGATGGTTCTGTATGTGATTTAGCTACAGAGAAGCTGAAAGTGAAAAAATTATGTGGGCTCTATTATACTACAGCTGCTAGTCTCTTATCAGCCTCCATGGTCAGCAGAGTGGAGCTGCTTTGCCTACTCATGTGCATGACTGCAGAAGACACTGAGGTCAGGCATGAAGGAGCGCTGTGTACACATGCTTGGCTGCTCCCACAGGGCTCCGTTCCCCCGACGGAGCTGGGAGCATCCACTTTCTCCTACCTTTGAAAGCAATTCCATTTAACGTTTCTTAGGAGTTTCCAGGTGGTTCAACTGACCCCAAGGACACTTTAAAATGTGGCTTTAGTACTGAAGCAAACCTAAGCAGGTGTCAGATAGCCTGGAGAAGTCAATTGGCTTAGTGCAGATTGTGATTTGATCCTGAGTTACTGTCACTGTTGTATCCATGTGCATCCCAAACCATTTCACATAAAAATAGGAGTGACAGTAAACTCATCTCTTAGATTTATTTCACAGAATGGGGAGGGGAAGTAAAATCCAACTTCGATGGGGGCACAAATCAGACTGCAGCGGATTGACCTCACCTCGTACACTGCAGGCGTTTCTTTTCCATTGACGTTAATGGTAAGGAAATTTGGACAAGGTGTATTATAGGCATTCAATCCATCAATGCCTGTTTCATGGCACCGCTGAAGTTGAATTTTACCCAGAATCTTTCTCCAGTTCTTGCTCCCAGCACAAATTAATTTTGCAGGCCATCTAGGCAGTAAACTAGTGGATGTTTGTTTTTTTAACTTACTGAGAACAATCGCTTGCAGCTTTACAGTGGCTGTCAGCAGCTTTTTTAACACACAAGATGATCAAAATGTTGAATGAGATAAAGAGGGAAATTAGCCATGTCAAGACAAGGAGGGTTTTTATAATTAGCAGATTTGTCTGAGTGAGTCGACAGAAGTCTGTTAATAATTATCCTGTACTCTTAAAGCAAGCAGCTAATTGTTCTTAAATTCATGTGCAATTTTAGTGAGCAGCAAGCAATGAGATATTATGGATTGGGAACAAAAAACTAACAATCATTCCACATCGATCAGTGACTACTAGTGTTCTTTGCATTAAACAGAAGTCATTTACAACCTGCAAGTTTTCCTTTAAATTAACTAACATTCGACATTGCTGGAAGTACAATTGCTGTTGATAATCTGTCACACTCAATAATCTATTATTAAAGCAATTAATTAACAAAATCTGGCATACTGATCATGCTATAACGGCAGAACAACCATTTTGAATGTGGCTGTTCTGAACAGATTGTAACTTTGTATTGCTGCTCACCTGCAGCGTGACCTCATTTGTCAGGCAGTCCATGTGACAGTGATGCACACAACTGGTACTTTATTACATCTGTCAATCTTAGCAGATTCAGAGATGAGGTGAAACCAGCTAGGAAGGGAGATTTCCTAACTCCTTAAAATATATATATATATCTAGAAATTATTGTTGGGAATATTGGCAGATGAATACATAACACATTTATGTGATGTTTCTGTCTGCTTCTTCAATGGATGTATTAACACATTCAACTTAAGTGGGATAGTGCCTCCATTCAAGACATAGGAACCTCATGCATATGCATGAATTGTTTGTCCACTAATATCACCAACAGTAATTTCTAACCCGCAATGATTTATTTTTCTGGAGGAATTAAGAAAGACCTTACTCCAAAGTAAATATTCCACAATATACTCAAGAATATTCATAACCAATGACACTTTAAATCAAAATTTTTACAGAGCAATGACATTGCTACCAATCAACAATCAAACATGGATGGATTGAACATGGACCAAGGTTAAAGTAATGGGCCTGTGCTGCGCTCTGCTTAAAGGAGGCAGCAATTGATTATTTCAGATGGTGTTTCCCTGCTGCAAATTTAATAGAGCAGCTTACAGTAGAAGATGATTTGCCATGTAGGGGGAACCCTACACTTCTAAACAAAATGAATTATTTATTGGTGGAACTAGTCATTGGTAATCTGTCAGGTCACAGCCGCAGTCTGTTATGTGCCACTGTGTATAGCAAGTATGGAAGCAGTGCTCGCTTTCACATGGATCTGTTGGACCACTATGACAGTATGCCAGTTTAAGTTTATTGTCTTTAACATGGGCCTCAAAATGGAGTCAGTAGCCTTACCACCTCATTAATCCATGACGATGTGACTGGCAACATTTTGAAAGCAGAGAATTGCTGAGCTCACAAAGCATCTGTTTCAGGTGATTGGCCGCTTTTAATATACAATTTAGCTTGGAATTGATCACATGTTCTGCGAACAATATGACTGATGGGACCCAGAAAAGGTAACATTTAAAAACAGTTTTTGCGGGGGCTCCAAGGAGCAGGAGTGTTCCACTGAGGCCCACAAAATAATTTGGGCCATTGCTGCCTTGGGAGCCTCCTCTCTGCCATCATGACTCCTCTTCCACAATTACCTGGCTTTAATCTGGTGAGTTGCATCAGGTTCCTCATTTGGCACCCCACAGTTCACTGGCCCAATGTACGTGAGGGCAGGACCTCAAAAACAATCTCTTCACTGCAGGTATGGGTGAACAGCTGGTGCGCTATGTGTTGATCGCCCTAAATTGTGCCAAATCTTTCAGAAAATATTGAATTATTAAATAACTAACAAGTAGAAAAATAATGCAGCTTGGTTGTGAGAAATATAGAAAGTAAAATTGTTTCTTTAGCTTCCCCAATTAGCTTGACAAGTCAAGTTGACTTTCATTATGATTGACAAATGCAGTGTCCTTATCATAACATTTGGCTGTGATACATTATTATCCTTTTATTTTAAAATGTGAAAAGTAACCAGCTGTTCCAGAATCGCTCTCATAATATCCAAACGAAGTGAAGGATTTTTGGATCATCGTTTTAAATCACACACATGGCTGCAGGAGATGACCTGATTTTACATTGTGGATTATAGACAGCTGCCAGATAATTGAAAAACAATTTAAAACTGACTTTGGGGCAGGTTGTCTTAGGATAAAACCTTTCTCTATTGAGAACAGCACAGCATCAAAAGCCAGTGCATTGCCTTGCTTAATGGGGAATTTTTATGTACTTGCAGCTAATTTCTACTTGCTGACCTAAAAACCTTTAGCCTAATTTCAACTTCAACAATAGGAAGGAAACAAGCTGATATTTTCACCTTATGAAAATCTTTTCTGAACTTTATTAGTTTAGCACTAAAGCACTAATCATTGGCTCTGGCTATATTAGGAAATGACCTAACGCTTTAATTCCCTGGTTATAATACTGCATGTAGTGTGGTATTTAGAGATTAATTTTGAAGTGTACAGTTTTCCAAATTTCAGATTGATCATATCTCAAAGTGTGAAGACAGAAAATCACCGCCAAAGTTCTCGGCTGAAATGTGGTATATATTCAGAATGGTGTGCTGAATTCAAGACAACAACATTTTTGTAAATGTATATTAGGAATGGAAATCATCCATTTAAAAATAAAACTTACAACAGATTTCATTTTCACTCAGTTGCAGCTGGAGGAGGGAAAATAATAATTACTAGAGAAACTTCATACAGGTGGAGGAGAATAAGATTATTGGTATATGAGTAAAAATAAAGAAATCAGTTCGGCAACTTGGGACATACTGTGTGACTTCAGGAGACATTATTTATAACATTCTAATGCATCTCAGAGCAGCACAGTGGATTTATGAATTTCACGCTGCCACTTCCAATCTAAGTATTTTCATATATCACCACACAGCAGTACTTGGAGAAGGTGTAAAAAACAGTTAGATTGACTTAAAGTGGTCAGAACAGTGGAATTTTAACACAATAACATGCTATCAGTGAACGTCAGCATGCGTGAATATCCACTCTTCACTTGCACTTCTAAATTTAAAAATGGCTGGAGCTCTTTCTGCCCCAGTGATTAAGAAGAATAATTTTAAAACAGGTCATGATAAAGGGATGTATTAGATTTGTTAGGAAATGCCCCAGTGATTTAAAGTCATGTCTGCACAAGCCTTTTGTCATGGAGTTTGAAAATGGGACCAGAGAGTCAAATATTCAGTTTATGTTTTCAGATTCACCATCAATGCAGATAGCATCCCCAACTAATGTATTTTATTCTGAATGTACATTTGAATGCTGCTTTTGTTTGTTAATTAGCAATAATCCCTTAACACTGTTGGCTTTTGGGACTTGTACAAAAATAACTCTTTAGTGAGTCATCCATTTGAGGTTTTTTAAGGTGACTAAAGGAATTGATAACGTGGCGAGAAACTATTTCCTCTGGTGGGCATGTCCAGAACAAGGGGGCATAACCTTAAAATTAGAGCTAGGTCGTTCAGGGCTGGTGTCAGGAAGCACTTCTTCACAAAAAGGGGAGTGGAAAATTGGAACTCTTTCCTCCAAAAGGTTGCTGAGGTGCAGTCAATTGGAAATTACAAAACTGAGATTGCTAGATTTCTGTTAGGCAGGTGTAGTAAGGGTTATGGAACCAAGGTGCAGAGATGGAGTTAAGATACAGATTAGCCATGATCTAATTGAGTGGCAGAACAGGCTTGAGATGGCCTGAAATGGCCTTCTTCTGTTCCTACATTCCTTCCTTTTTTCCTAGAACTCACAATTCTCCTCAAAATTAATGACCACAGCATATATAAAGCTTTAGAAAAACATTCTGAAGTCTGCTACTAGCATTATTTAAAGAACTAATAGATTTTAAAAAATGATAACCTGGGACATATCCACAGCTAAGCACCAACCATTTCTATGCTCATAATGAACAGTAAAAAGACAACCTTTATACCTTACATGATAATTAAGTCGCCACTTAAGGGCCTCAATTGGCCTGGGGTGGGTGGGTCGTTTGTCACCTCTCCTGCTGCTCATAAAATTGTAGTTGGGGCAGGAAGGTGACAGAAATGGTTAGAATCATGGGCCGGAATTTTACACCCCCATGCCCACCTCGGTCTCCAGCCCGCTTCCGCGGGGGAGGGGGGGGGGAGTAAAATTCCGGCCCATGATTCTAACCCAACTTTGGAAACTAAAATAAGCCTTTACGAAATATTAACAGTATGAATATCTGGATTCCAGGTGTTTGACAGTTTGATTGAATTGCTCAACAGATAAACACTGGTTAATAAAGATGCAGCCTTATCAGACACACACCAGTATTTCAGAGAGATTAGCACAGAGGTTATAAAAGGAGCTATATTGGTTAACTGTTGTTGACAAAATTATGATTGTTTCATTTCTGCTTACAGCAACCTAACAAATAATAATGAATTGCAAGTCTGTAATGTCACCCGGGCTGCCATTGTGAATAAAGGGTTTGGAGCTGCATTTTCTTCAACCATCTATGATTTGACCTTATTTCCGAGTTTCTGTCTTGGACCTGGCACTGTGTGTTGCCTGGAATTAGAGGGTGGCAGCTGAGCCTAATGGATTTGATCTTTAATCCCTGAAATGTAAATAATGTTCCCCTGATAAACCAGTGAGTAGCTTTGCTATGCAGACCAGGTAGTTCCCCGGTCCCATGCTTGGTTTCTGCTGAATTCCTAGGTAGCCACAACAGTGTCAGGAGCACCACAATTAGCCTCTGCAGCCCTGGGCTAGGGAAGGAAATTCGGTTCAGATTTCCATTCCTGATGACTTGCCAGCAAGTCCCTGGTGTGAGTGTGTGGATGTTAGGTGAGAATGAGATTGGGTGCAGCTGTAATGTCCCAACAGTCAAATAACATGGCAACATTCAGCTTTGAGGTTCACATAGGAAGAAAGCTTATGTTAGTGAGACACTGGAGAGTGACCAATATCTGTGGAATAATACCCCAACAAGGAGTTCATGCCTCAGGAGACAAAGGGAGCAAAACTAAAGAGAAAATTAGTGAGGAAAAAAGTGTCATCAGCATTAATGAAAAATCATATGCAACCAATGAAATAAAGCATAGAATGGGAGTTTCACACAAGAAATTAGAAAGCAGCAAGTTGATCAAACATTGTATTGGAAATGTTGATGGTGGAACGCTTATAAATAAATCAAATTTAAATATTTCCAGCATTCTGCCTGCACAATATGTGATTACTTACTGTAACCAATAGGTTTCTATAGATTTCTGCCTTGTTTTACCTTTACAATATTATTACAGTTGATTCCTGATAAACATGAATCATTTACCAATATACTTGGATCAGGCAAGTATTTCTCCAGACTCAGCTGTAGTAATAAAATATTTGGTGTGCTCTTCATTCCAAATGTTACTTTCCCCGTGTTCTCCCCACCATCGCACCACTTTATTTACTTTGTCTGATAGTAAGTGTTATTCTGTGGGTTTTAGTGATATTTTTTTACTACATAAGTACCAATGTCAGACTACAGTTAGTGGTTATTCAGTGGCCTACTTGGATGTGTATTAGATACTCCCGCAATAAATAGAACATTGCACTCATGTTTTTTGAGCTGGCTTTGAGTGAATTTGTGCTATTCTAGGTCTTTCACACTTTTATGTAAACCCCAAAAATAGATTGCCTCTGCCAATGGTTTACAAACTTTTCTGCGTGGGAAAGCCCTTGCAACTATCGGAATTCTTGTGGACACACCGGCTAACGTCCAGAAACAGCTGTATCATTGCAGAACATTTTTATTAATGTACAACAAAAGTAATGTGCTTGTAAGTCAACAAATGCTGAAGGATATCGAACACAGAATTCCCAAACATTGCTGTTGTGTTGTGCAGTATACTGCACCCAGACAGGCAGAAATCAGGGATCCATGGAACTTAGAGTGGAAACTCGCTGCCAGTTGTGTGCAATGGATGTAAGCTCAACATCATCGCCATTTATTACTTTAGTTTCCTGCACAAGGATTGTTCCTTGTGCCCAGTTTGCGGCAGCAGGCCAGTACAAACCAATTTCAAGGCCCAAGTTTTAAAATGGTAATACACAGTAACAGTAGCAACTTCAGGAGGGCAGTGCATCAGAACGTGTCGACAAACACTTCATTTGTTCACTCTAATGATTTTGCTTGCATTCCAAGAGATGTTGGTAAATTTAGAGGGTTATTTAAACCATTATTAAAGAATTGCTTAAAAGTATCTCTCTTGTTTGGCAAGTAAAAGATGTATAATTTTTCATGCAATGATTTTGAATATAGTCGCGCACTTTGATATTTTAAAGGAAATTAATGTTGTATTCTGTATTTACAAACAAATAGAAAAAGTTTGTCCTTACTTTGACTGGAAGGTTGGTGCTGCTTTAAAATCCTGCAGTTTATTTTGTTTCAAATGCATTTCAGATTACACAATTGGAACAGTTAAGGGATTTTAAATGAATTTTAGAATAGGCAACTGGGACCAGTTAGGCACGAAGAGTAATGCGGAATTGTTACATCCTGGTTTTGTGAATATGGATGTTATTTTCCCTTTGAATTAGATTTAATTCAATGATAGGCAGTTGTTTACGAACATACGAATTAGGAGCAGGAGTAGGCCACTCGGCCCCTCAAGCCTGCTTTGCCGTTCAATAAGATCTGATTGTAACCTCAACTTCATATTCCCGCCTACCCCCAGTAACCTTTCACCCCCTTTCTTATCAAGAATCTATCTACCTCTGCCATAAAAATATTCAAAGACTCTGCTTCCACCGCCTTTTGAAGAAGAGTTCCAAAGACTCATGACCCTCTGAGAGAAAAGATTTCTCTGCATCTCTGTCTTAAATGGGCGACCCTTTATTTTTAAACAATGATCCCTAGTTCTAAATTCTCATGTATGTTACTAGGAAACTGAAAGTAGGAAGTTCAATCTGAAGGGTGATTCCACAATCTGAGTCTTTAAGCTAACCTAATTGTTAATCACAGTTTTGATGAGTATTTGAGCTGTTACCTCATTTTTCTGGGCTTTTGCAATTTTTTGGGAAAAGTCAGGGCCTGCGTTGAAATGTTGATGGTATTACATGGAAAGAGATGCTTTATTGAAACTCAACAGAGTATCTTGCAAGAATATGGGCAATCGGACTGAGTAATGAGTATGATGGCACAATATTTAGCCACTCAGTGTTGCATTTTCAATTGGCAAGAAGGTACTTGAAATTTCAATAAATTCCATCCCAGTTTAGAAAATGCTATTGAAGGCTTTTATTTTGGCCTGGCTGGGCATCTGACACACATGAAAACCTGTAATGATGCTTGAAAGCCTATGAACTAAGCTGTTGAGAAATCCACAGGTAGTGATTTTGTTTGCCAAGGGTGCACACTGACTCCATGAAGGGTGTATCGCACTTATTTACACATAGGGAGCTTAGTTGCAAATTTACAAGAGCCCAGGTCTGTGGATCCTGTTGTGCACAGGGGTATTGCTAGTATTAATCAGTTAATTGCATAGCTTACTAATAGAGTATTGGTATTATCCAATCAGGATTAACCTACCTGTTACAGCATTGGATTGCAGGGTTATCTGGAACTGTGTGGGAAAAACATTGCCTCCTCGTCCCAATGACCGGTCTACCCATCCAGCTCTTCTTAATGAACTGGCTGGTTTGGGTATGGATTACTGAGTCCTCCAAGGAGGAATGATACCAATCTTTTGTTGCCAGTTGTCTTAAAGTTAACTTCACTCCACAGAAACTGTATTTATTCCTTCCCACCTCACTAAAGGAAGGTAAAGCTTATTAAAATATCTGTGAATGCTGTATCAATTGCCAAACCAAGCAGTTTTTTGTCTGTGATGTAAAGGTCAGATAACATTCCAACACAAATGCTCAATTCAAACAGCACTTATGGGAAATGCAACTTTATTTTTCTATTATATAACATTCTCCAGAAATATTTACAGTTATACAAGTGGTTAAATTTGATAGAGCTTGAAATTGCATTGTGGGATTAACCCATGCACATTGTGTCTGATGCAGGCAGCACGCCGACTTCATGCTACCTGCTAATTAACGTGATTGCAGCATGCAGCCAGTGCTAACAGTGCTGTTGAGTGGCTTCATGCCTCAGTAGGGTGTTCTACTGTAAAAAGCCAGGTGGTGAAGGACAGAATTAGAGCCTATTCTTTACGTACTTACAAGCTTTTATTTACAGAGATACACATCACAGACATGCACTTCCAAACCCAACAACCACAATTTCAGTGTACTCCTTGTCAAGTAAATCGATATGTCAAATAAGGAATATTAATTAATCAGTTGGAAACTTACACTAAACTTTTAGTTCAAAAAATCCTGCAGTTAACCTTAAAAAAACTGGTAGCCAAGATGGCTACCCAATTTGCATCAGAAACACGTTTTCACATTCCAAGGCCCCAACCGGAGACAGAGATCTAAGAAGCATGGACCCAGAAAAATGGCTTTTTCTAAGTGATTGAATTACCTAAGATTGCTTCATTAACATGGCATTCAAGGCAATCCTAACACCTTGACTTTGAAAGAGCTAAGCCCCTCCAAGTGTAAATATTGGCATCCTGCGGCCTGTGGAGTCAATTCCGAACTTTGAATCTCATTAGATGGTTCCAGAGAATATCCTGAGGCAGTCATGTGACCATCTGCCTATCTCTGTGAAAGCTGGGAGTTTCCTTGAACAGAGAGCCAAGCCAGTAACTCAGACTGTGCAGCAGCAGAAAGGCTGTGTGCATCCTGCTCTCTCTCTCACTTCCTCTCCAGATAACACCACAAGTCTGAAAACCATCTGTGACTGTGGACTCTCTAAGCATACTGATTGCTACAGAGAGAGACCAGGGGAAGAGAGCCACCTACAGGTGTGCCTCCAAGAAAATCTTGAGCTAAGCGGGCCAGCCACAAAGTGCACTTTGACTAACCAAAGACTTCAAGAATGCAACACCATCCAGAAGACCACTGAATCATCCAACCTCACAGACTGTATTTAATTTTTATTTACTCTGGCCTCTACTCCAACCACAAAATCTATGTTTCACTTGTTAATCTATTTGTGTGTGTGATTGATTCTCACATCCATCTGTAGCATGCTTTTATTATTGTTTTTAGATTGGGTTTAGATTGTTAAGTATAATAACTCACTTCTTTCTTGTTAAACTCAAGAAACCCTGTCCGATTGGTTCTTTAACGATCGCATTAAAGGTAAAAGGTAAAACACTCACTGAGGTGGTAATCACAACCACTGTCAAAAAAGGAATAAGCCCTTTGCGGTCAAATAAGAGGAAGGGCAAGAGGGGAGCCTGTGATTTCCACCCCCCCCCCCAACTCTCCTCACCTGGCCATGACATCCTATATATAGGAGCCCAAGTGAATACCAGTTAATGCCCACTACGATGTAGTAATTGTAATTATTACACAATTAACAGATTCCCCTCTCTCTTGAAATAAAATTACAGTTTACATATAGAACTAAAAATTTCAAAAAAAAATGAATTCAAAAAACTTCCATATCCTGTACAAAACATTACATTGCGAGATGCTCCTCCTCTCGGACCCCTAACAATTTCTCTGTATATTCATTTCATTTAGTGAAATAATCTGACAGTTGGTAGCTTGAATCGACCCATTTAATTTTAGAGATTTTTTTGTCTCCAGAATTAGTTTCAAGCCAGCAAGGTCAATCCTTAACCTTCTTTCACTCACACTTTTTGTAGAGTGTACATTATCCCACAATGAACGATTATCTACATAACATTCAATGAGTATATTATCATCAGTACATCCATTGTACAGAATCTCACTTAAAATATTTGACAAATAGAATTTCATATCCACCGTTTCCATAAGAACCAGTGTTTTGGCAGCCAGAGTACTTTTAACAACCCTTTTTTCTTAGCTTCCCAAGCTAAAGGACAACATTTCCATTCTCAACCATAAGAAGTATTATGAAACCAGCTGCACCAGGACACCCATCAGGAAGATTATCATGCAAAGCATTGTTAAAAATGACTAGCTTCATGTTCTTTGGGTCATCCAAGGATGGGAACTTAAGTAGGCATTTATCTAGATTTAACTTCATTAATGTTTTATTTGCCCTTAAAACATTCTCTACTTTAGGATAGTTCATCATAGTTCTTCGTGCGAACACATTAAAACTAGCATCTGGTCTAGTCTGAATGGACAATCAATTCAACTGACTGACCAAGATTTGTAATTGCTCAGTCTCTTCTTTAGATACAACTCATATTTATATGATGACCCAGTATGATTAACTAGGATGGGATTGACGCTCAATAAATAGAACTATTAATTTAAAGTTTTACCAGACCTACTTTGCTTAATCTTCAAACCAACATATTTAAAATTCTTACAAGCCCGACTCCCAATTTTAAATTCTACTCTAATCTTATTAATAACACATTTCTGAAATTCTGCAATACCACCCCATAAGAACGTGCATCATGAAGATGCGTGTAAGTATTCCTTTATAATACCAATAAACATTGTGGGATTTTATTTGAACACAATCCATTTTCAGCATAACAGATATCACCAAAAAATACCATACCCTGAAAGCATCATTCATGGCATAGATACATTTGTTTAGTTTCCATAGTTTTCTTTCTGTATCTGCTGCCTCTTTAGGCGGTTTCAGAAACCTGTTCTCCGAAAATCATTGCCCTGTAGAAATGCAGTTTTTATGTCGATTGACCTACTCTCCCATGAATATGTGGCCAAAAGAGCTAAAAAGATTTTTGAGATTACTTTTCCAGCTGTGGGAGACACCACTCTAGCATCCGTATCACCCAGTCACTCTTCAAAACCTCTAGCTACCAGTCTCGCTTTAGCCTTACAAGTCCCATCTGCAAGGACTTTTTCAGTACAAATCCACCTATGTAACAAAACTGGTTGATTCTTATCTGGTACTTGAGAATAAACTCCAAACTCTCTCAAACTATCTAACTCCATTTGTTTGGCCTCTCTTAGTTTAACCTCAAGTTTATTGGCAGCCACCAAAACCTCATGATCGTGAGGACTTCTACTTCTAGTTTTGTTATGTGACTGTTCAACGGCCTTTATTTCATTGTCTAATCTGTTCAAGCCATACCCTCTACTTTCACTTTTATGTCTGTAGGAACTACGAACATGAGATGTTCTTATGGGTGGGCCTTTCTTCAGTTTGTGATCATTTTCTGACATGAGTTACCTCTAAACCCCCATATCAGTGCTTGCACCGGAGTTTCTTATGCTCCATTCTTTCATCTCATTTTGCCAGTTGTCACGCCAACGTGCTTTGTTGAATTATAATTTTCTTTAATCCACTGACTGGAGATCTGAATTTATATATTTTTTAAGAAATGTAAAAAGGAACAGATAAAAGGTGACTTTGCTAACAGCTTAATGTGTCCACCTAATTTGCAACACTGTATCTTACATTGCAAGGCCTGTAAGGTGGAGACAAAATGTGTGCTCATCCCAGCAAGAACCAAGACCCAGGAAGTTTAAGGGAACTGCCTGTTCTTTTTAGCAAGAAGATATACACTGCTAACTACCATGCTTGAATCACTGGGTGACAGTCATGTGACAAGTCCCCCCCCCCCTGTGATTTTAAACTGATGTTTCTCTGCAGCAACAAGGAGAAGCATCTGGACTCTGACATGTGCAGACCCAAGTGGGGGTCCCTCTCTCTCTCTCTCTCCATTCCAGCTTGCAAACTTCGAACCCTGCCTGTTGACTGATCACCTTTGCATACTCTGGCTACAATCAGAAATCCCTTTGGAGGAAATCATCCGCATCTCTGTCTCCAAGAGACCCACTGAATCAGCCATCTACCTCTTCAAACTAAAAGCCTCAAGACCACCAAATTCGGCTAGAAGCCAGCTGAATTACCGAACTCCACAGACTGTTTACTCCTTTTTCTATGGAATCTAACTTGAACAATCTACTCTTCTCCACTTTGTAAACTATTTGTGTGCATGTGAATCTCTAGTGTGAGTGCATGTGAAAGTTGGCGCGTAGTTTATTATTTTAATTAGTTTGGTTTAAGTACAATAAGATTAACCTCTTTCTTTGTTAAACTCACGAAAAGCTGTCCGATTGATTACTTACTTGCTATGCTCATAACAAGAAACAAACACCTACTGAATTGGCCAGTACATCCACTTTAAGAAAGAATTAAACCTGTTGTAGTCAAACAAGGAGAGGAAAAAGAGGGAAACCCTTCGGCCCCTCCTCACCTGACCGTAACACAGTCCATGGACCTCGCATCTTAGTCATCATCCTGAACATTCAACCAATATTTAAACTTACCAGTAGCATTTCCTGCACATTCTACAATTGTCACATCCTTCCATTCATTAGACCCCTCTGGAATCTATGTCACCCAAGTACCCACTCTGGCGTAATTGGCCTGTGAATGTGATAGCTCTGTCAAGTGTGTCATGATCATCCACATTACTAGTATCCAGTCCTTGATCTACCGCATTCTGTTCCTCAGGATCCTCATCACAAAAAACATAAGCATTTGAGGTACAAGGTGCCTCAGTAACTTCTATCAGCTGCTCAGAGTCCGAAATTTTGTAATTAATTCTGATTAATCATGAGGAAAGTTTGAATGCCATGGTTAATAAGAACTGTCATGACCTATTACTTTACCAAGGCCTTTCCATTCCCTATGGCCCTCCCTTTTATAGTATACGAAATCTCCTGAATTGAATTCTGTCTCGGATGGTCTAATATAATGCCTCAGGGCTCTATCAATTTTCTCTGAGATCTCAGCCTTGATAAAAGCCTGTCTTCCTGCATGCAAAGCATCAAATGTTCAGAAAAAATTGAACTAATTATAGTACCTTCAAGGGCAGGGGGACTATCACATAGAACAGAGGATAATAGGCGGCACAGTGGCGCAGTAGTTAGCACCGCAGCCTCACAGCTCCAGCGACCCGGGTTCAATCCTGGGTACTGCCTGTGTGGAGTTTGCAAGTTCTCCCTGTGTCTGCGTGGGTTTTCGCCGGGTACTCCGGTTTCCTCCCACCACCAAAGACTTGCAGGTTGATAGGTAAATTGGCCATTATAAATTGCCCCTATTATAGGTAGGTGGTAGGGGAATATAGGGACAGGTGGGGATGTGGTAGGAATATGGGCTTAGTGTAGGATTAGTATAAATGGGTGGTTGATGGTCGGCACAGACTCGGTGGGCCGAAGGGCCTGTTTCAGTGCTGTATCTCTAAATAAAATAAATAAATAATTTGGGATTTTTCCCATAGACGAACTGGGGCCATATACTTCAACTATTTGGAAAGAATTCTCGGCATGAACCTCCGATGCCAGGGCAGTTATCAATTTACTGTCTGGTTGATAAGCTTAAACATTTATGCACCATTTCATCAATCACAGCCTTTCACAAAAACCATTGCTAGAAGGACTCTCAGCTGCTTTATTCATGGCCATGACATCTATGTTTTCACACATATCTCTGAACTCATCATGAGCAAATTTACTTCCATTATCAGTCAACATCAAACCTAAAGCAAGTAGTACTTTCATATGTCTTAACCTTGCGCCTTTCCTCATGACTTAGTGAATCAAGATAACATTTTAACCAATCTGTCCCACATACTGCAGAAATACTAGCAGTATCTAATACTGCACAATAAAAGGAGTCTGTCACTAACACATTCACCACAGAACTAAAACTCCTTATGACCAGTGTTTTGTTTCAGATTCATCATTATCTTCATTCTCTTCCTCAAAATTCGCTTTGTCATATGTTATTTCGATGACACGGCATGTTCGCTTTGGGCAGCACACCACTGTAGCCGGATGGCTAACAGCTAAGCATCTGCAAAGCATGAAGGGAAAAATAGCCAGCTTTACACAAGGACAAGGACTGTGAAACAGCTGCAATTGCAGTTTAATGAACCCAGCCTGCTGAATAGGCAGTGTGTGATAAGATATGCTCTGAATGAGACCATGAGATTGCTGTGGTTGTGAAGGATTGACAGACAAGGGCAGATAAGAAGAACAAGGCCAGTAGATGTATTTTGTTTTGCTTTGCAACTAGCACTAAGCAAATGGAAGACTCCAAGTCATGGGTATACGTGACTAAGAACTTTCTCGATGCTGGGAACAACTGGATAAAAAGGGAAGGTTAGAAGCCTCCAAAGCGAAGACCTGCAGGAACAACCATCGCGGAAGAGAACACCTAACCCATCGGAGAGAGACTGATTACCTCGCCTCGTGACGGGTAGTATTTAAGTCCAAGCCGTGTGTCTTGTGATTTGTTGTAACAAGTGAAATAACGAGTAGCTTAATTTGTTGATTTAAGTATCAATAAAAGTGTCTATACAAAGTATCTCGTGTAGGTGTTTTTTGTCTGCCACGTCAGTTGACACCCTAGTTTGAGGGTCAACACCACGTAATGATACTTCGAGCCACACCTGAAGCACCTATTAATTATTCTTTGGGCATTCTTGGTATTCATTTGCCTATTATTGCTATTCTAACATTGTCTTCTGCTATAATAGCCAGATTTGCTCATGGTGTTTTTATCTTCATTCTGCCTGTCTTTAATCCTTCTATTGTACCGATGCCTGCATCCTATATCTGGAGTATTTTGAAATCTGGTAACCATTGCATCTTCTATTCTTTGTGTCACAGTGGAATGTCTCATTTGTTCCATAAAGGGAATGATTGTTCTCTCAAGAATGTTTTCAAGGCAGCAGACATCTCTCTTTCGACTTTAGACAACCATCTCTGCTATCATGTTCTACTCCAGATAGACAGACAGTGAATGATAGAACTAGATCCTAATCTTTACACACTTATAAGCTTTTATTTACAGAGACACATATTACAAACATGCACCGCCTAATTCACCAACCATAATTTCAGTGTGCTGCAATATATAGGAGCCCAAGTGAATCCCCAGTTAATGACCATTATCTGAATACAATTAAATACTCAGATACAATTAACACAGGGGTCCTAAAATTGTGAGAGGCTAGCTCCAGGTAAAGCTACTTAAAGTTAGCCTGTTCTGAAGGAGGGTCAGTGACCAGAAACGTTAACACTGCTTCTCTCTCCACAGATGCTGCCAGACCTGCTGAGTATTTCCAGCATTCCTTGTTTTTATTTCAGATTTCCAGCAACCGCAGTATTTTGCTTTTATTCCCTCAAAAGGGAGATGAGTTGTTGCTAGAGCAGGTGCTGTAAATCATTGTGGAACTCATTCTGATGTGGAAAAAGAAGTAATAATGGCATGACATGGGACAGCATGTGCTCCCAGATTTTCTAACACTGCACTGGAGGCCTTGGTGGAGGAGTTCCAGAGAAGGAGAGACATGTTCTATCATAGAGGGCCAGGAGGCCCTCTGGACAAACTTTGCAAAGGTACTGGGTGCAGATGCCAGGAGTCAAGCAACAAGGACCTGGATTTTGTGCTGCAAAAAGTTCAATGACCTCACACGAGTGGTCAAGGTCAGTGAATGCATCTTCAAATGCCATAGCCCACCAAATGCAACACTAGCCGCAGCAACTGTTCAATGCACCACACCTCCATCACTCACCACACCTCCATCACACTCTTTGAATCAGGACTCATAACTCACATTCATAACTTAATCTCACACTCACACACATAGCACTGTTGCAAGCCACACACCCACACCTCACAACTTGCACCTACTGCCAACTATTTAATCATGACAGCCATATCACCCAAATAGATTGCATCACACTCACAGACACTCTTCCCTCTCTCTTTCAGAACATGTACCGGAGGCAGCAGGTGCTAACCAGTGCGACGGTAGTGACTGCATTTACTTACTCCCTAGAGGAGATGTGGCTTACCATCATTGGAGTGGGCATCACTGAGGCGGTGGCCAGTGGCAAGCTGAAACCATCGAAGACGATGGTGTCCTCACACCTAATTCTCCTTCTTACAGCCCTCTTCCCCCTCATCCACAATCTCTTGTGATTTACAAATGTTAGATATTGTAAGCATGCACCTCTTGCTTCCCCACCCCTCTCTCCACACTTACTCTTGTGCCTTTCTCCTTTCGGGCACCCAAGAACTGCAACCTGGCCAGGGAGTAGTGGAAGAGCAACAGGTGGAAGAGCAAGAAGACAGTGATGATGAAAAAACACTGTCACTTGATCGTACACTCACAGCTACCAGCTAAAATCCTTACACTGTGCATAATTTAGTGGATAGCATTGAGGTGGGATCTTCACATGTTGAGAGACTGGGCACTAGTGGCCTGCGGCTAGGGCAGAGGGGCAAAGCCAGTGTAGCCTTGCACAGGCCTTTGCACAAAGCTTGGTGCCGATCCTTTCAAGCATGGAAGTGGTGGTCAACTCAATGAGCACACTGGACCAAACCATGATGCAGCATCTGATGGCCGATATCTCAGCTTTCATTGCAGCACAAGCAGACGCCACAAAACATAAAAACAGACTGTAAAAGCTTCTATAGGTACGTAAAAAGGAAACGTTTGGCTAAGACAAATGTAGGTCCATTACAGGCAGAATCAGGAGAATTTATAATGGGGAACAGAGAAATGGCAGAGAAGCAAAATGATTACTTTGTGTCTGTCTTCACTGAGGAAGTTACAAGAAATCTCCCAGAATTAGAGATCCAAATGACTAGGGAGAATGAAGAATTGAAGGAAGTTAGTATTAGTAAGAAGGTTATATTGGAGAAATTAATGGGGCTGAAGTTTGATAAGTTCCCAGGACCTGTTATTCTACATCCCAGAGTGTTGAAAGAGATAGCAATGGAGATAATGGATGCACTGGTGATCATCTTCTAAAATTCTATCGATTCTATAACGGTTCCTGCAGATTGGAAGGTAGAAAATGTCACTCCACTATTTAAGGAGGGAGCGAGAGAGAAAACAGGAATCACAGGCCTGTTAGCCTTACATCAGTAGTAGAAAAATGCTGGAATCTATTCTAAAGGACATGATAAATGGATACTTGGATAATAATGATCTGATTGGGCATAGTCAACATGAATTTATGAATGGGAAATCATATTTGACGAACCTGTTGGAGATTTTTTAAGGATTCTACTAATAGAATTGATAAAGGGGAGTCAGTGGACGTAGTATACTTGGATTTTCAGAAGGCCTTTGATAAAGTCCCCCACAGGAGGTTGGTTAGCAAAATTAAAGCACGTGGGATAGGAGGTAATATACTGGCATTGATTAAGGATCGGCTAACAGGCAGAAAACAGAGAGTAGGAATAAACGGGTCATTCTCACGTTGGCAGGCTGTGACTAGTTGGGTACCGCAAGGATCAGTACTTGGGCCCCAGCTGTTTACAATATATATCAATGATTTGGATGTGGGAACCAAATGTAATATTTCCAAGTTCACGGATGACACAAAACTAGGTGGGAATGTGTGTTGTGAGGAAGATGCAAAGCGGCTTCAAGGGGATTTGGACAGACTCAGTGAGTGGGCAAGAATGTGACAGATGGAATATAATGTGGAAAAATATGAGGTAATCCACTTTGGTAGGAGGAATAGATGTGCAGTGTATTTCTTAAATGGTAAGAGATTAGAAAGTGTCGATATACAAAGGGACCTGGGTGTCCATGTCAATAAATCACTGAAAACTAACATGCAGGTACAGCAAGCAATTAAGAAGACTAATGGTATGTTAACCTTTATCGCAAGAGGATTTGAGTACAGGAGTAGTGAAGTCTTGCTTCAATTGTATGGAATCTTGGTTAGATCGCCCCTGGAGTACTGTGTGCAGTTTTGGTCCCCTTACCTTAGGAAGGATATTATTGCCATAGAGGGAGTGCAACGAAGGTTCACCAGACTTGTTTCTGGGATGGTGGGACTGTCCGATGAAGAGAGATTGAGGAAACTGGGCCTGTATTCTCTAGAGTTTTGAAAATGAGAGGTGTTCTCATTGAAACTTACAAAATACTGAAAGGGATAGACAGGATGATGCAGATAAGATGTTTCCCTTGGTTGGGGAGTCTAGAACCAGGGGACACAATTTCAAAATAAAGGGGAAGCCACTTAGGACAGAGAAGAGGAGAAACTTCTTACTCAGAGGGTTGTGAATCTTTGGAATTCTCTACTCCAGAGGGCTGTGGAAGCTCAGCCATTGAGTATGCTTAAAGTAGAGATTGACAGATTTCTAAATACCAATGACATAAAGGGATATGGGGATAGTGTGGGAAAAAGGCATTGTAGTGGATGATCAGCCATGTTCGTATCGAATGGCGGGGCAGGCTCGATGGGCTGAGTGGCCTACACCTGCTCCTGTGTTCCTGTGTTCCTAGCTGATTGCTGCTTTGGAAGCTGAGACTGCTGCCATCATGGTGGCAGATAACAGTGCTCAAAGGGGCTTGCAGGTTTTAACAGCAGTCCAACAACCTGTCTTTGAACAAATTTCTAGGATTGCTGAGGCATCACTCCAGGGGAGTGCCAGTGGCTCTGTGGAGCACAAACCTGCTGACCTCACTTAGGATGGTGGCGTTCGTCTTCCCACCGCTGCAACTCCCCCAGTGTCTTTGCTGTCACCTGTCACCCAGCCAGCCCAGACTGCTGCCACCCATGTCAAGATGGGGCAGTTCGAAGCTGGCCAGAGTTGCTCCAGTTCATTTTCCAAGTCCATCTGCACTATCCTCCACTGAAAGTCAGCAGCCTTCCACCAGCCATGCTGCAGCCACTGGGATGGCACTTTGTAGGAGCACTAGAACAGGCAAAGGCACACGGAAGACAGGCACTAAGGGAATGCACAAGGGGAATTAGTTGATGTTTGTATGCAATATGGCATGCATTGATTTATAAATTTGGTTTGAAATGTTTCTTTTGTGTTGGCTTTTATTTTTATCTTGTAGCTAAGTGATGGTCAGTAACAAAGGGAAGGCAAGTTGTGGGTGAATGGGGAATTGGACTTGCATTTACTGGTTGCGTAGTCAGATGAGTTGTTCATATATAGCCCAGCTAGAATGGGTCTGTGTTGGTTGTCTTCTCCCTTTTTTGTCTTCCTCCTCTTGTTGATAGCACTCTCACTCTGAGTCAGAAGATTGTGGGTTTGAGTCCCACTCCAGAGACTTGAGCTCAAAAATCTAGGCTGACAAACCAGTGCAGTACTGAAGGAGTGCTGCACTGTCGGAGTTGCTGTCTTTCAGATGAGATGTTAAACCGAGGCCCTGTCTGTTCTCTCAGGTGGACGTGAAAGATCCTGTGGCACTATTTTGAAGATGAGCAGGGGAGTTATTCCCAGTGATCCGGCCAATATTGATCCCTTTATAGACCTCATAAAAAACAGATTATCTGGGCATTCTCACATTGTTGTTTGTGAGAGCTTGCTGTGCACAAATTGGCTGCCACGTTTCCTATATTATAACACTTGAAAAAAAGTGCTTCATTGGCTGTAAAGCACTTTGGTATGTCCTGAGTCTTTCTTTCTTTTTCTTCCTGCTGCTCCTCAGCTGCTCACTGTATAAACTGGTGGCAAAGACTGTGCACGGACACAATGGGCCAAATGGCCTCTTTCTGTATTGTAACTATTCTATGATTCTATCATGACAAGGTTCTGAATTATGCAGCAAACCTCCATGAATTTTGATACTCATTCAGCCGAGTACAGCAGGGCTCCTCC
This sequence comes from Heterodontus francisci, assembly GCF_036365525.1. Taxonomy (NCBI): domain Eukaryota; kingdom Metazoa; phylum Chordata; class Chondrichthyes; order Heterodontiformes; family Heterodontidae; genus Heterodontus; species Heterodontus francisci. The sequence continues at coordinate 27,883,920 of NC_090388.1, read as the reverse complement.
AGAGCAGTCCAGGCAATGAAAGTACTGTTTCAGCACAAAAATGGTCTGCTCTATCACATTTCCTGTGGCAGGATGGCTTTCATTGTATGCATGCTGCCCACATGTGTGTAGGCTGCGCACTGGAGTCATCAGCCACATCATCAGTGGATAGCCCTTGTCACCCAGCAGCCACCCTTTGGTTTGCCGTGGTGGCTCAAATGCAGATGACGCTGTGGACTGCTGCCAGGATACCGGGCATTGACCTGGATGATTCTCTTAGTCACACACTAGCTGGATGATAAGGGAGTGGAATTCTTTTTTGGTTGTCGTACATCTCAAGAGTTGACATGCGACACCCTCAAGGTGATGTGTGAATTGAATGGCACCCTGTGCCATGGGGTAGCCTGCAATTCTTGCGAAGCCATGTGCTTGCTCTGCCTGCTGCTGTCTGGCAAGAGAGAATGAAATGTAGTTAGCTCTCTTTTAATAGAAAGCCTCAGTGAACTCCCTTATGCAGCAGCGGATGGCAAACTGCATGTCCCAGTTTGGAAGACGTCTGGCGCTTAAGAGTTCATGGCCATGGTCAACTTGACAGCCACTGGCAATGCTGGCCTCATCGTGCTCTGAAGTTGCAGTTGTGACTGTTGCAGGTGGCAAATTTCATGAGGACATACTTACTAAAGCACAGACATTTAACATACTATTCTTTACTGAGGTTCAGGTAGGAGAACGGCTCCCTGAACACTCTGGGCAGATATGGCCTCTTGCTGAGAGCCCTTCTCCCCGTCATCCTGCTTCCTCTTCTAGAAGCTTGTCCTGGTCTGTGTTGCCTCTGCTCATTCTCCCCATCATGCTGTATTTCAAAGGGAATGCCAAACCACTGCACTCATGTCTTGGAGCAACTGGTTTGTGCAGAAGCCTTGAATTCAGGACCAAGTGCTTCAGCACCCCATTCATCACCTTAAAATTCATTATCTACACCACTGACGCACATTGGCAGCAGTGTGTACCATCTACAAAATGCACTGTAGCAACTCACCTAGGCTCCTTTGACAGCACCTTCCAAACCTGTGACCTCTACCACCTAGAAGAATAAGGACAGCAGATGCATGGAAACACCACCACCTGCAAGTTCCCATCCAAGTCACTCACCATCCTGACTTGGAACTGTATCGCAATTCCTTCACTGTCGCTGGATCAAAACCTGGAACTCCCTTCCTAACAGCACTGTCGGTATACTTACACCACATGGTCTGCAGTGGTTCAAGAAGGCAGCTCACCACCACCTTCTCAAGGGAAATTAGGGATGGGCAATAAATGCTGGCCTTGCCAGCGATGTTCACATCCCATGAAATAAGAAAAAGCACTTGCCACACCACTCCGTCAACTTCACCTTTAAGTAACTCTAGAAATCACCAATAAATTGTACAATTGCAGGAATAGCCAGTACAAAATCAAGCAGCAACTAACCTGAAAGTAGTTAATGATCCCTTTCAATAGTGTTGGTGGGGGATGGGTGGCATCCTTCCTGCTGCTGAGCGTATGTTCAGCCATGCATGTTTAAGAGACAGAGTTAGCCTGGGATTTGAGGTCCAAAATGGCAGAGCTGATGTCAGTTCTGCATTACACACTGATTGACATCATGATCTGCCTACTCTGCATACTTCTCACTATACATTCTGTCTACGTGCTAACATCCTCATCAATATGGCATCTGGCACATCTCACACAAAAAGTGTGAGCACGTGCCGCAGATGCCATTTGCGATCTCCAAGGCCACTCATAGCACCCAGAAAATGGGTGGTGCATATCAAAATTTTGCATCATTTGTATTTCTAAAATGTGCCTTAGATGTGTATCAAGACATTCTTACAGCATGAAAGCCTTTTCCACCAGCAATATCGCAGTTTTCTTTAAGTTTTCAGAAGTATGCTGCATTTCAGAAGAGCACATTTACTTGGTCATTGCAGATTCTGGTGATATATTGAGGCGTTTGTTTCCCACAGCTTTCACATGGCAAATCAATAACATATGCTCTTAATGCTAGCAAAATATCACATTGTTGAACCAAACCCAAATTTAAATCGATCAGGATCAAAACTGGGCTCCCTGATGCAACAGCAGGTGATAAATATTCTAACAGTATCGACAATAAACCATTTCATGCAGCACTACCGTGCCTTGTGTCTCGTGCCATGAATGCTGGCAAGCTAACACTTCAGAACTTAATACCAGTCAAATCCTTCACTGGCACAAATGAATATTAGCAATTCCCATATTTATGAGGTATTAAAGTGCTCCTGTGTGCTCAATATACATTAAAGGTGCAGACCCTGTGTTTCATTAGTGCACAGAAGCTATTTATTGCTTAATACACCCAGAGACTCTACATTTATGCTGCATATCCCTTCTATGCTGCATGACATTGTGAGCCTACATTGTACTGGTCTTCCAGAAATTGTTTAATGATGTGACCAGGCCAAATATTCATTTTTTTGTGGGGTATCAAAATATGTGACAGAGATTGGGTTATGTTAAAATTTTAAAACAACAGTGATTTTCTGTAGCTTGTGTGATTGTTTGTTGATATTGGCTCACAGTTACATCTTGCAATGTAATTAGGTTGGAGCAAAATGACTCTTTGGACCCGATTCTAATCAGCAGACAGCAAATCTGAGATTCTGCATCTCGTACAATTTTAATTGGATGTGCAACTAAAGTCAGATAAATGCTGATTAGAATCGGGATGCCGGTAACCAGCGCAAAATTTTTGTTTCAAGTGCACTTTTTTTTAACTGTTTGAACTTCATACACCTTCATGTGTGCACAACATCATGTGAGCAATGTGGATAGAAAGCAAAAATATCATCTTTCATTTATGCACTTTACAGCCTTCCGAATTCAACATTGAGTTCAACGGTTTCAGATCATAACCGCTGGTCCAGCTTTTCATACAGCATGTCTGGAAATGATTTTGGTGTTGTCATTTACACCTCTTCTAAACCATCTCTTCTTTCTTCACTTGTCCCATTACCATCTCCCTTTTGCCTTGCAACATTATCCCATTTGTCATTTAAATCATTCCTGCCTTCCACCCTTCCATTTGTTCTTGCCTCCTTCTCTATTACCCCTTTACTCTCACCTGTACTTGCTTAAAAATGTAGTAAAATCTAGCCCATTAACTCTGCTTCTCTCTCCACGGATGCTGCCAAAACTGCTGAATATTTCCAGTATTTTCTGTTTATATTTCAGCTTCCCAGAATCTGCTGTATTTTGCCTTTTGTATAAATATTATCTATCTTGCACTGAATCATTTATTCGTCGGTGAGGATGTCAACCAGCTGCACAGTGTAGTGTCTACTTTTCTCTCACAGTTTTACAATGCCATCTAAAATCTGAGCCTGAACCTGACTGTTTGCAACCTTGGTGTCATATTTGACCCTGAGATATCCAATCACATATCTGCGTCGTCACCAAGACCGCCTATTTCCACTTCTGGAACACTGTCTAACTCAGCCCCTGCTGCTGAAACCATTATGCATGCCTTTTTGATCTCTTGACTCGACTATTCCAATGTTCTTCTTACCAAGCTCCCACATTCCACCGTCTGTAAACTCATTCAAAATTCTGCTGCTTGTGTCCTTACTCGTTCAAATTCCATTCACTTATCACTCCTGTGCTCGCTGACTTACAGTGGCTTCAGGTTAAGCCACACCTTGATTTTAAAATTCTCATCCTTGTTTTCAAATCCTTCCATGGCCTTGCCCTCCCTACCTCTGTAATCTCCTCCAGCATCACACTCCTCTGAGATATCTGCGTTTCTCTAAGACTGGCCTGTTGGGCATCCCCAATTTTAATTTCTCCACCATTAACGCCCATGCCTTCATGCCCAGGCCCTAAGCTCTGAAATTCCCTCCCTAAACCTCTCCACCTCTCTATCTTTCTTTAAGTCATTGTAGTTATATTTGTTATTAAATGTACATGAACATTGTCAATTTCGTCATGTAGCATGTATCCTATTCTGAGTGTATATATCCTACCTTTTGACATGAAAATGTATAACTGCCTCATGCAGCTAGATATAATAGCCATATAACAAATAGTTAATAGAAATTGAAAGAATAATTAACAAACTGCATGAAATCAACCTATAAACAGACTGTTAATAAAGCAGGACCCAGTAATGATTCTGAGTAGACACAGTGCTAGCTGGTTTCATCCCTCATCGTCCCATTGCACCTTCAAGATATGTGAACCCCTGGTTCATGGAGAGCCCTTGTCAAACAGGGTATTATCAAAAGTAATATATTCGCATATATTTTCCAAACGCCCGACTTGAAACACTTCTGTTAATTTGTCGTATAGTACACAGTGCTGATCTTCCTTCCTCTTTGAAATTTCACTAAAAGCAGCTTTCAAACAAAGCTAGCTACCAGCTGAACCAATTTCAATTGCCAAATGAAAAGAGTTATATGGTTCCCATCACACTGCTGTGGTCATGGCTTTAGCTGATATTCAAATCTGTCAGTCGAGTGTGTGATGAGTTTTGTCAGCTTTCAGCTGGGCCACTAATTGGGGACACACATGTAGGGAGAACAATTGTATATCTGGCTGTCAGTTGATGAACAGAATGTTTGTGTTAAAAGTTGGGATAGGTTTCTGTCCACTCTCACATCTGAGGGAGAGATGCCTGGATGTGATGAAATATGATAGGAAAAATAGTAACAATTAGAGATGGAGAGAGCCTGCTGATGCAAAATTATTTCACAGACCTCTGGTTTAATAATGTGAAACCAAAGAGGGTATTTTAACCTCCCGGTCCCCACCACCCTGTGGGAAAGGTGCATGTATGGATAGTTAAGATGTCGGTGGTTTGGCACTGTGTTCCTGCCCCTCACCATCTTAACTTACCTGTAATCAGGAAGGTCACCTGCCTTGGAGGAGTTAGGGCCTAATGGTTAAATGGTAATAGCAATGGCTTCCTGATCTTGCCATTGGACACATAGCAATTTTGATTGTCAGTCAACAAATGGCCGCACAGTTTCAGATCCACCAGCCAAAGCTTGCAGCTGGCAGCAGTCAGCATCCTGGATACAGGAGACCCAAGTAAATGTTTTTATTTTACTTTTTAAATGTTCCTTGTGAATACTTAGGGCCTTAAGTGCTATGGTCTTTCCCCACGGCTTGACCCCCTGCAACTATTCAATATCTGCCCGTTGCATGATGTCATTCTCACCAGCCTTGGGTGGAGATCAGTGTTGGGGCATTCAAATAAGGCCTAGGAGTTATAATCTCTGGGACCTTGCACTCTAGGGGACTGACTGGTTTACCCTCTGCTCCAATTCGTGCCTCGAGTTTAATATGGAGCTTAAATCTCCAAATTAATAATTTTAATTGGAGTGTTGTCAAAGTTTTCAGAACTAGATAGAAGATGAGCTAAAATAAGGTGGATTGCTATCAATTTGTAGTAAAACCTTTCTTTCTATCTTGCTCATTTTTCTTCTCATCTTGTGCATATGCTTTTGCTCTCACAGTTTACTTATGTTATAAAGGACTGAGTTAGCAGTCTTTTATTTGGAATGCTGCACAATGAGTAAGTTTTCAAGCCAACCCTTCATTCAACATACAAGTCTCTACACATTTGACACCAAGTGACACATGAAGTAACTTAGTTGCCAAAAAAGAAAGTGAAGTATATTTGCAGTTAGCTTTTGCTTTTGGAAAAGCTAATTACATGGCTCAAAGATTGCTAAACGTGTTTCTTGTCTTTAATGCACTTTTTTTTCTCACCCTGAGCTCCAAGGACAACCACTTCAGGAGGATGTTGCTTGAAAAGAGGCCAAGGCATTTGCATGATATTATGCTCCTTGAAAGTGAAAGAATCAATTCTTATGTCCAGCTTCATGCTGCTGATCAAATATTGCACTCTTGTTCTCTCTTTTTTTTGGACAGATTTCTTTTTGAGTTCCAGAAGAATTTCCTATACATTTGAAAGTATTCTGTTTTCAAATCTAATTCATCTTTGACGATACACTCGCATGCATACATAATAAAAGACTGGATTGTTTCATGCTTATAAAGATTTGACTGAAATACAATGCCTACTGGGAACCAGTAAACTTCTTATTTTGTACTAAACAGGATTAAAGTTAGTGCTGGCATTCAAAAGCTTTCCATATATTAATGATGAAAGGAGGAGGGGAGGTAAGGTCAGGTTGAGTTTTTAGTCAGATCCCCTGGAGGTTCGGTAATTGAACTGTTTAGATTCTTAGCCGCTAATAATTTGCTCTTAACGTGAACTGGGTATCAGTGCCCAGGATTTGCTGACTGGGGAATTTTCTGCATTCTTCGAAATGTGTTGATCTGTTGTAGTTTCAACAGTTAATCAGGGAGCTATAGTTCCAGTAAATAGCTTACTTAGTCACATTTTCCATTGAATTAGGTTACTGGTACATGTGGTAGGAACCATAAAACTGAAACGTCCTTGTGGAGTAGACAATTGGGAACAAATTTTCACCAGTTCTTTATTGTTTAGTTTAGTATTAAAGCAGTACAAAAACAATTTTTGATGGAATTCAAAATTTAACACACTTTCCATTTTTTTAGGAAACCATTTAGGTCTAATTAGTCTAAATTAACTTTTTTTTTTGAATTTGTTCTTGGGATGTGAGCAACACTAGCAAGGCTGCATTGATGCCCATCCCTGAGAAGGTGGTGATGGACCTTCTTCTTGAACCGCTGTAGTTCTTGTGAAAACATTACCATTACATGGTATTGTATAGGGAATACTAGGATATTGTCCAGTGATGATGCACAATTATGATATATGTCCAACTCCGCTTGGTATGTGATTTAGTGGGGAACTTGATGATGATGGTGTTCCCATGACATTAATGCTCTCATACTTCTCAGTGGCAGCGATTACAGGGAGGGAGGTGTTGGTAGAGTAACCATGCTGAGTAGCTACAGTGCATCTTACATTGTACATACTGCAACCAAAGCGCACTGATGATGTAGCAGGTGGGTAGTGAGTACAATGGCAACGATCAAGCAAACTGCTGTGTCTTGGTTGAAACCATTTTTCTTGATTTTTGTTGTGACTGCACCCATCCAGGCAATTAGTGAGTATTCCATCACAATCCTGACTTGAGTTTTATGGATGGTAGATCAGGAGGTGAGCCATGCAGCACAGAATACCCAGCCTCTGACCTGCTCTTGTACTCACTGCATTGGAAAGGTTGAGCAAGTTAATAATGATGTAAATGGTGGAGGACTCTGCAATAATGGTGCAGGAAAGGAACTGGACTTTTTCTTCTTCAAGATGGTTGTTACCTAACATAATATGTAACACGACTGTTATCTGGCCCTTCTCAGCCCAAGCCTAGATGTTGTTCAGGTCATGCTGTAGGCTGACATAGGTTGCTTCATCATCAGTGGAGTTGTGAATGGAATTGAACACTATTCACGACTGGATGTGGCAGGACTGCATAGCTTAGATCTGATTCGTTGGTTTCGGGATCACTTAGCCCTATCGCATGCTGCCTCTGCTGCTTGGCATGCAAGGTGCAACACAAGAGACTGTTACACAAGATTAGGGCTCATAGGATTGGGAGAAATATATTCACATGGATTAAGAGTGGGTTAATGGATAAAAGGCAGAGAGTAAGAATAACCAGGTAATTCTCAGGATGGCAGTGTGTAACTAGTGGAGTGCTGAAAGGATCCATGCTTGGGCCCCAGCTATTTACAATCTATATTGAGGGGACAGAGTGATATGTCCAAACTTACTGATGAACAAAGCTAGGTGGGAGAGTAGGTTATGAGGAGGATGCAAAGAAACTGCAAAGGGACATCGACAGGTGGTGAGTGAACAAGAAGGTGGCAGATGGATAATGTGGGGAAGTGTAAAATTATCCAAGTTGGTATGACGAATTAACTGAAACAGAAAGAACTTGAAATGAGTGAGATTACTATTTGATGGTTGACAAATATGAGCATATGATCAATGATAGACAAGAGAAAACCTTCTAATCCACCCAACTGTGATGCCTACTAAAAATAGTCCATTTGTGCACAGAAGGATTTGCAAGGACTGAAATGGAACTGAAGGAATTTAAATAAATGGTGCTTTATTAAAATCAAGTATTTAAAGCAGTCTCAGTAGTATATATTTATGGCAGCCCTTTATTTAGAAAAATATTTTTAAAAGGTGAGAGACTAGTAAACGCTGGTATTCAGAGGAACTTGGGTGTCGTTGTACATGAGTCACAGGAACTAACATGTAAGTACAGCAAGCAAATAGGAAGACAAATTGTTGAGTAGCCTTTATTGCAAGGGGTTTGGAGTACAAGAGTAAAGAAGTCTTGTTGCAGTTGTATAGGGCCTAGGCAAGACCACAATTGGAGTACTGTGTACAGTTTTGGTCTCCTTACCGAAGGAAGGATCTACTTGCCTTAAAGGGGGTGTAAGGAAGGTTCACGAGATTGATTCCTGGGATGAGAGAACTCTTCTAAGAGAAGAATGGGCTTATATTCTCTTGCGTTGAGAAGAATGAGAGGTAATCACATTGAAAAATATAAAATTCTTAGAGAACTTGAGAGGGTAGAGGCTGAGAGGTGGTTTTCCCTGGCTGGAGCGTATAGAACTAGGGATCATAATCTCAGAGTAAGAGGTTAGCCATTTAGGACTGAGATGAGGAGAAATTTCTCTACTCAGAGGCTTTTGAATCTTTGGAATTCTCTACCTCAAAGAGATGCAGCTGCTCAGTTGTTGAGTACATTCAAAACTGAAATTGAAAGATTTTGGGGCACGAAGGGAATCAAGGGATAGCGCAGAAAAGTGAAGTTGATGTAGAAGCTTAGATGTAATCTTACTGAATGGCAGAGCAGGCTTGATGAGCCTTATGGCTTACTCCTGCTACTGTATCTTATGTTCTTATGCCTAAATACTGTTTGTAGAGATGGGACTGAATAGCAGGGCTGTGGAAACTGGCTGCAGTTCACATGTTTGGTTTTATTTATTCCAAATCCACCCCAGCATATCAAAATGGGAGCCAAATTGAAAATATAAAAATTGACCATAACTTGTGGAAATTTGAATTCCAAGACAGCATGGAAAGGAATCAAGTTTACTCAGGCCCAAAATGACCAAAGCTTGGTTTAGGACTGGCATTGCCTTGTCAAGTTATTTAATTTCAGTTTGGCGTGGAATTCTGCTTTGTTTTACACTTGGCCTTTGCACAATCAGATGTACTGGTGATGATTTTTATGTGCAGGAGGAAATTATTATACCTTATAGTGAAAGTTCCAAGTACATACTGTGGCTGACAAGTCATTTCCTAAGTGCACACAGAATTTCAAGTAGTGACATTTCAATTAACTGAAACAGAAAAGAACTTGAAATGAGTGCGATTACTATTTGATGGTTGACAAATATGAACATATGATCAATGATGGACAAGAGAAGACTCTCTGATCCACCCAACTGTAATGTCTACTACAAATAGTCCATTTGTGCACAGAAGGATTTGCAAGGACCGAAATGGAACTGAGGGAATATTAATAAATGGTGCTTTATTAAAATTAAGAATTTTAAGCAGTGTCAGCGTAATTTATGGCAGCCCTGTACTTAGAAATGCCTTTTAGTTTATACAGGTCTACAGCAGAGATCCTTATCCAATTTTAAGATATAGTACATTCACAAAGGCTCGAATGCAAATCGAGGTCACAATTAATTCTTCAACTCTATTTGTTTATAGTGACAAGTCTGACTTAGATTTATTCTGGCAAGATAATTACTCTGACTAAAAATTGCCAGCTACTGAATCACATTGACTACATTGTGTTCAGATGAAGGATTTGTGTTGCTTCCAGTTGTTTTGATCATCCACACAGCTGGAGCAGACCAGCCTCATTGGAAATAACAAGATTTCTTCAGCGCTCCCGGGAATGCTTCCGGGATGCTGTACAATCAGCACCCTCTTTTTCCATGAGAATCCTGAAGAATCCTGTGCCCTTTCAGGGGGATCCTGCTCACAGTCATTATGTAAAATCTATCCAAAAGATTTGCTTTTCTGATCAAAAAGACAATCACTTATAATTTTCCAGTGAGATATTTAAATCTGGATTGAAAAGAAAATACTGTACACATGTAAAGCTGCAGCTGTACCAATATTTTATAATTATAAAATGTGAATAATCATTGCTGTCAGGTTAATTATGAATTCAAGTCCTACTCCAGGGCTTGAGCACAAAAATCAAGGCTGACACTCCGGTGTAGTACAGAGGGTGTGCTACACTTTTGGAGGTGCTGTCTTTCGGATGAGACGTTAAACCGAGGCACATCTGCCTGCTCGGGTGGATGTAAAAGATCCCATGGCACTATTTCAAAGAAGAGCAGGGCAGTTATCCCTGGTGTCCTGCCCAATATTTATCCTTCAATCAACATCACAAAAACAGATTATCTGATCATTATCACATTGCTGTTTGTGGGAGTTTGCTGTGTACAAATTGGCTGCTACATTTCCTACCTTATAACAGTGATGACTAAAGCACTTGGAGATGTCCTCTGGTCGTGAAAAGTGCTATATAGATGCAAGTCTTTCTTTTATTTTCAATGGAATAGAAAATCAGATGTGTTGTAAAATGGGTTGTCAATTTGCTATTGCCCATTCTGTGCTACTGCCCAAGACCAGTTTCACCCACTATAAATCTTCCAATACTATTGGATATATATCTTTGCTTTTTTTTGAAGCAGAGGTGTATCTTCAGTTTGTTTCTGCATTCTTGATTTCCTCATTTCTAATTACCAATGACCCTGAAAAAAGTGGTAGGTGGAATTTTATCTGATTGAAATTAGTGCAGGAAAATAAAAAGGAACTAAAGTGCCATCAAAACTTTCAATTAATGCTGGTATGTAGTAATATTTTAGGTATTTGTGTAGTTTCATTTTAATATTGGAAAACTAACAGCAGGAGGAATAGTTGCTTACAACAGTGGTGTGTCAGAGAAATCCATCCTCTGTTTCTATTTTACCATTAAAAGCTGTCTTTCAAAGCGTAGTGGTTTGGAGAAGTCTATGGGATGGGACTGCTTTCTTGAAGAATCTCTTTTGTGTAAAATCAATTTTTGGAAGATGGATCACTATGTCTAAGCCATCAAAAAAACTTTTTTATGAGTGTATTTTAGCATGAGTAGAAGGTTAGAGCCTCCCTCCATTTAAGCACTCAAACCAAAGCTGGCTAACTTCTTCAAATGCATTTCCACTTAAGCACAATTTTCTAGCAGCCAGTATTTATAAAGTTGTATATAATTAACCACACTTATGCCATCAAACAGGGCACAGGTACCAATTACAGGCAGTGTAAAGTATATAAAATTAGGTCCTTGGCCTTATTTATTGAATATAAGCAAAGGCTAACTTTAAAAAAGGCATTCTATTTTATTCTTAATTTGCCTTATTCTCTTTACTACTTTTCTATACTATCAGAAATGAAGAGTATAGAATGAAGCATTAATCACTGCCCTTCCTGCATTTTCTGTTTTTATTTCAGATTTTCAGCATTTGCAGTGGTGCTTTTCTCTTTATTCTCTTTTCTATTATTTATTCAATTTAGTATTTTATTGATGTATTCTTTTCAATGTTTTACTGTACTGTGCTCTTTTTAAACTTCTTAATACTGGATGACTCTTCACCCATTTCACAGTAGCCCAGAGTTGATTTTGCTGGAGCACAATGTAATATTATAACAAGGCATTGCTGTACCGCAACAACTTAGGTTCAGTTTCCTCCAACATCTGTATGTTCAGAGCATAGTGCAATAAGCATTCTTTCAGCATGTTGTGGAGAGAATAAATTGTCTCGAGTCCACGGGATTAAAGTAAATAAAGGCTTATTTCAAGAACGGTGCATGGGAGAAACTTTCTGGTCAGCAAAACATCTTCTCAAAGAAATAGAATTTGAAACTCACATTTATAGGAAACAATCACCATTACTCATTTGTCACACTACCCTCGACACATTTCAAGTCTGCAGCTTGATCAATAAACTGGATTGTATTGCCCCACTAATTATTCTCCTGCCATCTCCTCCCCAGCCTTGAACTTGGCATCTCTCAGTTTATGGCATCCTGTCCCTATTGCAATCGCACCCTTATCTCTCTGATTAGTGAAGCAAGGACAGCATGTTTACGCAGATGTGAAGGCAATTAGGCTCCAATTGTACTACTTTCCCCAGGCCGTGGCCACGTATCCCATCATGCCCTGGTTCCCCACAACTACAGTGTTTTTCCATATTCCCTCTAAGACTGTTGATGTATCCTAATGCTAAATAATCTACTAATGTTGCTCTACTGGTCCAACTTCACAGCATTAATATGTGTTTTAAAGTTTGCACACAGTTTTCTTTCCTCAGACTGGCAAATATGATATGAATATTACTTATTAATTCATTTATTTATATTCTCTCCTAATTTGTTTCTTTTTTTTTCAGAGGCAGGTTACTTCCCTTTTGATAAGGGTGGGACTGCTGGCTGTCTGGGGTGCCACTTTACTGGGACTTCGTTTATACTGGATGGGTAACAAGCCACCAAGCTTCTCCAACTCTGACAACCCAGCAGCAGACTCAGACAGCCTGCTGACACGCACTTTGACATTTCATTACTTGCCGGCAGCAAATCTTTGGCTACTGTTATGCCCCGACACTATGAGTTTTGATTGGTCGATGGATGCCGTGCCATTGATAAGAACAGTTGGCGATTGGAGGAACCTTCACACTTCAGCATTCTTTGTTGGATTGCTGCTCCTCATCTATATCAGCTTGAAGGAGTCTCCAAAAGACAGAATGTGCAATGGAAAAGCAGTGATGAATGGCAAACAGAATACAAATGGGCACAGCTGCCACTCAGCAATGGAGCATGGGAACAACGAACAGCGTTTTTATTTTGTACCAAGAACTGATCACTTTGTAAAGAATGATTTAATTCAGGGACTACCACTTCCAAAAGCTCAGAACATTGTCATTTTCTCTTTATCACTGCTAATAGTGCCATTCCTGCCTGCTACTAACCTTTTCTTTTATGTTGGTTTTGTAATAGCAGAGCGAATCCTGTACATTCCAAGCATGGGATTCTGTTTACTAGTAACATTGGGCATAAGGACCCTTTCTCTTAGAATGAAGAAGAGAGTGTTTAAGAACTTGGTTTTATATGCAGCTGCTGCTTTAGTCATTTTATATGGGTCGAAAACCATATTAAGGAACAGAGACTGGCATGATGAGGAAATGTTATATAGATCAGGGATAAAAGTGAATCCAGCGAAAGGTAAACAATTTTGATCTCAAAAGTGGAACTTTATGTGAAGATGATGTGTCATGTTTAAACAGATTCTAGCACCAACGTGAACAACTGCTTTCTCTTCCTGGCAGCGTGGGGTAACCTCGGGAATGTTCTGAAAAGCCAAGGCAAAGTTTTGGAAGCTGAAAAGGCCTATAGAAATGCCTTGTACTATCGCAGCAACATGGCTGATATGCTTTATAATTTGTAAGTATGCATGACTCAACTGCTGGCCTTATTCCTAACCAGGTCAATTATAAAACCTGCAATGAATGGCACTATTGATCTATTTGTGTGACACAGATATTGTTTACTGGTACAATGAATCGCTGTAGCAGTGTTTTAATTAATCCTGTTCCCTCTCCCGCTCAGACAGAAGCATTTCTTCATTGCACTCTTAAATAGAAAAATAGTTTCATCCACTTTAATAGCTTGTTAAATCTCAAATGTCATTTGATTTTTGCACTCAGCACTTTAGTGGTTGAAGATGCATTAAGAGTGATGGTACAATCTTTGAAACTAAGTATGTAGTTGGTATTATGTTACTAAGAAATCTGATAAAATATATGGGACAAATATTCGGGATTTTGTTTTGAGAGCAATGATTACTATTTTGCATTCAGTGATTTTTGTCAGGTAGGGTTATTTCAGCTTCAGAAGTGGCCCAGTGCTCGTTGTTCTGTAACGGCAATTCAGGCCTACTTGTGCTGTGGGTGTCTGTTCATCAAGGCCAGGCAGAGATTGTAAGAACTTGGTTTACTGGTGCCAATGGTTGTAAGCAGATATGATCACATTTCACTTTAAATGAAAATGGAATTGTACAACAGGTTAGTCAGCACCCGAGAGACCTTAGGCTTGCTTTTCAAATTGGGGTCAGGAACCTGACTCCTGGATAATTTCTGGGTCCTGACCCCGCACTGCAATGAAATGTAAACGTAAATGCCCGAACTGGGCCGGCTGTAGGTTCGGTGCCCAATTAGTGGCGTTGAGTGTAACCAGGAGCCAGGAGTTGCCCGCGGAGTGCAAGTGGCAAAGGCAGACGGCAGGCATGACGGGGCCTGCAGCTGCATTGCAGAAGAGAGCAGGCAGCTCCACGGAGGTCCAGCTGCCTCAATGAGCACTAAAGTGCCCAAAGAGCAAATGAAAGGTTAAGCACACCATCCAGTGCAAGATCCCCCAGCTCCTGAAATTTTTTAGCATCAAAAAAAAACTTTGCCTTCTGCCCAATTTGAGTCTGACTGCTGAGTACCAGACTGTTTGGGTTCAGCAATTTAAGCTTTGAAAATCGCCTTCTCGCCCTCACTGGCCCGTAATAAGCTCCTCAAGGAGCTTCATGGGCCATTAATTAGAGGCACGTGGGTTCCCTGTTCTCTCCGCACCCCCCACCCCACCCCGCTCTCCATTTGAAAATTGCATTGCATTCCGGAGGCGGTGGGGTCCTGTGCCTGCAACCTTTCCCGACCCCACTGGCAACTAAAAATCCCGGGCCTCATGCCTTCTTTGCCAAAAAAAGCTTCTCTTGGATGTTGATTTATGTGCTGTGCAATGTCAGCAAGTTCTGTTCTTAAGTCAAATCTACCTTCTGACCTATTGGATCCATTCACACATGATGCAAATATAGAGCAAATAAATCTGAAACTGGTCATTTCATTCAATTCTGTTGAATATACTTTTACAAGACAACATTCATTTTCCATTATGCCCATTCCATCTGTTTTCAATTTTTATATGAAGATGTGAACAGCCACAAGTAAATAATCATATTCTAGCTTTTATAAAGAAGACATAAGCTGCAATATGTTTGTTGCTTGTACAAAAAAATGCTATGACGTCTTGCATAATAACTTAACCAAAAAGGATCACCATTGGGATCCGGTATCATAAGCAAGTGAGCTTGTCTCCCGAGTTTGAGCCACAGGGCTGTGTGACACTTGAATTTGTTTACTTTGGTTTTGGGCATTTCATCAGTTGTAGGCCAGGCTGATTCTCAGATAACTTTGCAGAGCTTAAGTGTCCCATGCCAAGGAGCAGAAAACCTAACCTGTCTACTTTGTCTCTTTTTAAAATTGTTTCCTCTCACCCAGCTGATAAGCATTGATAATGGTCAGGGAGATGTTCATTATTTAGACTGTCCTACTTTCAGTACGGTGGCTAGCGAAGCATTGAAATGCCCGTATATGGGCTGGATTTGGTTGTGCCGGCGGGCTCCCAGCGCCGGGCCAAAAAGACGAGGGGAACCCCGCCTCGGCCTTTTGGAGCACCCACCCCCCACCCCCCCACAACACCTGGCGCGATTCAACGGTGCTCGGGCAATTAACAGCCCAGTGTTGAGATCTCCGTCCCTTTATGGATGGGGATCACGCCTCCAAAAGCTGCTGGCTAATCAAAGAGCCGCAGCTCAGTAGTGTCAGCAGCGCAACCGGGAGTGGTGGCCACTACCATTACTATGGGAGGCCTGGGAGCAGACCCAGTGCTGGAGACCTGGACCAGAGGTCAGTGAGGTGGGGTCGCCGGGGCCAGTCCGGCAGGCCTTGGCGATGGGGGCAGTGAGGAAGGACGATGAGAGTGGGGCAGGTGTTAACAGAGGGGTGGCTTTTAATGCTGGGAGCCCTCTGTAGAATGCCTACAGAGGAGGCCCGCCCCCCACAAGCCCACAGGGAGGCTGCCTCATTTCACTGGGTGACCTCCCCACATGGGTGAGACCCCCCCTCCCACCCTGCCGCTGGCTTAATTCCACTGACAGCAGGAAGAGGCCCTTGAGTAGCTACTAATTGAACACTTAAGGGCCTCAATTGGCCTCTGGGCGGGAAGCTGTCTTCGGCCTTTCCTGCCCCCAACTTAATTGTGGTGTGACGGAAAGGCGATGTGCCCTTTGTGCCACGCCTTCTGTTGCAATTCCACGGGCCCCCTACCTCCTTGCCCATCACTGGGGGGATCCATTAAATCCAGCCCATAGTTTTCATATGTACACACACAAAAAAAAGTGAAACCTCCAGCCTCTTAGGAAAAATCAATTCATATCATTGCATCATATGAACAGACACAATGAGGAGAAATTTAACCACCAAAAATGTGTGGGGGGGTGGGCCAAATGTGATGTTAAATTGTTAAAAATCTCAAACCTGAACCCAACCCGCCTCAAACCTGCTCACTTTTGGTTTTAATGGTTGACCAAGCCACTCCAAGGAGGCGGACAGGTTATTTAAATATTATAATGAAGCTGCGTGCATCAGATTTAATTTCCCATTTTAAATTTAAGCCTGGGCCTCAGGAGACCCGGCAGTTTAAAGGGAGGTTGACTGCTAGATCCAGTTTACCTGCTTCTGCCACCCTCCCTGCGATCGGACGTACCTCTGTGCCATGATCTCTGACCTCACCCCCTCACCACCCACCCCCCCCCCCCCCCACCACCGCTGCCCCCTACTCCACCACCCAGCTACTATCGTGCCTAAATGGTTCAGGGCAGGTATAAATGTATGACACTGTCTGTGCCTACGTTGGTACAGCAGTGATCCTTTTTGCTCCACGATACAACTTTGAAGATGTTTATCATTTGCAGCCCTTTGCACTGACTATATATACAGTCCTGGAACCTTGTACAATTTCTCCTGCAAAATAAAATCAACAGTATTGTCAAATGTATGGGATCCTAGCACTGAAACAAAACTCTCAATTCAAACCATGTTATAACCTCAAAAGTGAATGCATCTGCTTTGCATTTTTTTCCCAGTGATATATATTTTGTGGGCATTGTTGATGCTTAGTTGTGGGGATTCTGTTGCGATAAAAAGAAAATGTGAACGAATACGCACGCACTTAACTCTTTTAAAAATGTCAACAGTTATATAATGTGTTATTACTGTTGTTTTTCTTAAAGGAGGTGGAAGTTTCTACTAACTGTGCTTTTCTGCCCAAATGACATCATGTTCTATTTATGAACTGTGGAAACTCATAACAGATTGTATTGCTTTAAAAAAAAATCCTCGCATTCCATTGTTTCCTTGGTGAATGTAGCAGGAAAATCCAATAAGAAACTGCATAGCGTATACTAAAAGCCGAATAACCGTGTCGGAGATTTGGCTAACTCCCGTCAGTACATGGTGTGGTTTATTACTACTTTAAATGGCTGGCAGAAATCTGCAGGCTCTTAATCACAGTACCAATAAATGGAAGCATTGCCATATCATTAGTCTTATTCATGCTACACTTTTGTTCCATGGTAAATCATGTGATTATAGTTGCAACTTCCCATATGAAACCCATTAGAGCTGTCCCGATTAATTGATTGTTTTTAATTAATGGATTTTTTTTTAAATCAGAGAATTACACAGAATTTACAGCAGAGAAACAAGCCATTCAGTCTTACTGCTCTATGCTGGTGTTTATGCTCCACACGAGCCTCCTCTCACCCTACTTCATCTAACCATATCAGCATAGCCTTCTTTTCCTTTCTCCCTCAGGTATTTATCTAGTTTTCCCTTAAATGATTTCATGCCATTTGGTTCACCTAATCCATGGGTTTGCAAGCTTCACATTCTAACCACACTGCAGATGGAGCTAAGCAATCCCACAGCCAGTGGATTCGATTAAACCTCTACAGCTATGCCACATCCAGTCATGAATGGTGGTGTACAATTAAACAACTAATGGGAGAAGGAGGTTCCATGATCAATGATGGTGGAGCCCAGTACTTGAGTGCAAAAGACAAGCCTGAAGCGTTTGCAACCATCTACAGCCAGATGTGCCAAGTGGATTATCCGTCTCGGCCTCCTCCTGAGGTCCACACCATCACCACAGCCAGTCTTCAGCCAGATCACTCCACATGATATCAAGAAGCAGCCGAGCGCACTGGATACAGTAAAGGCTATGGGCCCCGACAACAGTCTGGATGCGGTGCTGAAGACTTGTGTTTCCAGAACTAGCTGTGCCTCTAGCCAAACTATTCCAGTACAGCTACAACACTGGCATCTATCTGACAAAGTGGAAAATTGCCCAGGTATGTCCTGTCCACAAAAAGCAGGTCAAATCCATTCCTGCCAATTACTGCCCATCAGCCTACTCTCAATCAATGGCAAAGGGATGGAAGGATACATTGACAGTGCTATCAAACGACACTTACTCACCAACAGCCTGTTCACTGATGCTCAGTTTAGGTTCCGCCAGGACCACTCAGCTCCAGACTTCATTATAGTCTCTGTTCAAAGATGGATGAAAGAGCTGAATTCCATAGGTGAGGTGAGAGTGACTGCCCTTGACATCAAGGAGCATTTGACCGAGTGCGATATCAAGGAGCCCTGGCAAAATTGAAGTCAATGGGAATCGGGGAACAACTCTCCACTGGCTGAAGTCATAACCAGCACAAACGAAGATGGTTATGATTGTTGGAGGCCAATCATCTCAGCCCCATGACATCATGCAGGCGTTCTTCAGGACAGTGTCCTAGGCTCAACCATCTTCAGCTGCTTCATAAATGACCTTCCCTCCAACATAAGGTCAGAAGTGGGGATGTTCACTGATGATTGCATGGTGTTCAGTAACTTTTGCGACTCTTCAGATACTGATGTAGTCTGTGTTCGCCTGCCCAAGACCTGGGCGACATTCAGGCTTGGACTGATAAGTGGCAAGTAACATTCGCATCACACACATGCCAGGCAATGACCATCTCCAACAAGAGAGAGTCTAACCACCTCCACTTGACGTTGAATGGCATTTCCATCATCAAATCCCACCATCAACATCCTGGGTGGGAGTGGGCGTTACCATTGATCAGAAACATAATTAGACCAATTGGACCAGTCACATAAATACTGTGTCTACAAGAGCAGGTCAGAGGCTGAGTATTGTGTGATGAGTGACTCACTTTCTGACTATACAAAGCCTTTCCACCATCTACAAGGCACAAGTCAACAGTGTGATGGACTACTCTCCACTTGCCTGGATGAGTGCAGCTCCAACAACACTCAAGAAGTCCAACACCATCCAGGACAAAGCAGCCCTCTTGATTGGCACCCCATCCACCACCTTAAACATTCACTCCCTCCGATGCACAGTGGCAGCAGTGTGTACCATCTACAAGATGGACTGCAGCAACTCACCACGCTTTCTTTGACAGCACCTTCCAAAACTGTGACCTCTACCAGGCGCAGGGGAACACGCCCACTTCCAAGTTCCCTGCTAAGTTACACACCATCCTGACTTGGAAATATAATGCTGTTCCCTCATTGTCGCTGGGTCAAAATCCTGGAACTCCCTCCCTAACTGCATTGTGGGTGTACCTTCACCACATGGACTACAATGATTCAAGAAGGTGGCTCACCACCACCTTCTCTATTAATTAGGAATGGACAAAAATTGTTGGCCATGGCAACATCACTCACATCCCGTGAAAGAATAAAAACAAATCACCATGTCATTGAAGCAGCTTATAGGAACTTGGGGCAATATTCTACAGAAGACTGTTACTGTTATTGTAATAATCACAAAAATACTGATTTTTAAAAAAACTATTGGAATAACATACCTTTGGTTTGAATGATAAATTGTCTATAAATGAGCTGCAAGTTCTTTCAATGTGATAATTTGTTGACGTGAGAAACATGGAACACAAATTTACACAGTCATAGTTACTGTTTTCAATAAATCATTTCAACAATCAATGGCATATTAGGACTGTCGAAATTATTAACTGGCACAGTCCTCTATAGCTGTAAAATCATATATTAGAGTCACACAGAGACACCTCTGTCTACAGACATCCTCTGTCATCTGTGACTCTTCTAAATATAGAAACCACTCACCTCTCTGGAATACTGACACCTCTAGCTGTGTATCCTCACCCCTCTATAAATCTACATTCCTTACCCCTCTGTCTACGAACACTCATTCTTCTTTTTGTATAGACACTCCTCATCCTACTGACTTCAGACATTTGCATTTGTGTCTGTGAACACTTGTCCACTGTCTATAGACACTAGTTGTCTTTCTGCCTCAAACATTCAGTTGGGACATACCTCTAAAAATATGTTAAGATGTTTTAATAAAATGCTTAAATTCATTGCATGTATTAAAATGCAATGTGTTGTGCATGTGCAGTTTTTTCAAAGCACTTTTCTTTTATGTACTTATTGAGAAACATCCCAGGTCTGTCCTGCAGAAATTGATTGAAGGTAAGACAAGGCAACAGTGGGAAGATGAGACCATGGCCGGAATTTTACAGCCCCCCACCCCCATCATCCCACTGTCCCTGGGAGTGAGCTGGAAGGCGGGGAAGGGAGCATAAAATCAGGTAGGATGGCTTGTGGTGCCGTGCCCATCACTTACTCTCTGCTGCTGGTATTTTACCAGTGGCAGGGTATGTGGTGGGCGGCCCACCACCCTTAGGCCAATTGAGATTTTTGTGGGCCTCCTCTGGCCCACTGTCAACACATCCCCTCCATCCCACCTGGGAATTAGGGGAGAACCCCCTTCCATCAGGCCTTAGTTGCCGGCCAGCTTAATCAGCTGAACTGTACCACCTAATTTCACTAATAAGCTTCCCATTCTTATTCAGTCATGATCACCATGTCCATTAGAGTATTGGCTTGTAGCATAATCTGGAGACAAGTTGGAAGAATCCCAGACCCAGTTACTGATGTACCCTTCCAAGTCCCAAAAGGGAAGTAGCATGACTGGCCAATTGCCAACAGTGCCCTGCAGTCTATGAACCTAAATGCCTCAAGCATCTGATTACCAAGTCAGCCACTGTGGTTAACTTGCTTCTGAATTTACATTGCCAGATGTGTCATCTTGGAGCTATCTCGGCCACAGAAAAACTCACTTATCTCTCCCTTTCCTGCAAAGGATATTAGCTATAAGTTGGTAATTAGACAACTAACAAGCAAGTGTTTGTGCTCTCATTAAGAAAACGGAATTTAGTAGGAACTCCTACTGATGGCATGTTGAGCAGCATTACTAATCATCTAATGAATGAGTTCATTAATATAATTCTCCTGAGCATAACACGGGCAGAAACTATACTCCTTCAAAGCATCATTCTACCGATTGGAGGTGTAAAGTTTCAGCAGGTTCTGCCTCCTTTTCTTCAATGTAATCATGGTGGAAACAAAAGCAAAAAAAAGCCTTATAGATGCTGTAAATCTGTAATTAAAATAGAAAATGCTGGAAGCACTCAACAGGTTAGACAGAATCTGTGGAGAGAACAGACAAGTCGACGTTTCTGGTATGGAGTTTACCAGCTGGAATCATGTCAGCCACTGGTCCCTGTGTATGTGAGCACATGTTCTCATACCAGGTTGCCAGGTTACAAGTCTCACGGTTGTTGTCCCATGTTTGCTTCCTCATCAGTTGGTTGATGGACACCTGCTTTCAATATGGAGAAAAGACCCTCACAGGATAGATTGTAGCATGGCAGCTATCTTGATGTTCAAGTTTTCCACATTCAAGTCAATGTACCTGTCTTAGCTGTTGCCAGTTGCATAATTGAGGTCCTTGTGAGTGACTTTGACAAAGAGCTATGAAATTGACTCCCACACCATGTTACTGAATGACAGGATGGTGTAGGCTGAAAGCCTACTTCCAGTAACTGTTTCCTACTTTTGCTGCAAATGCACTTGACAGCTTGATTCCAGATCTAGCACGAGTAAGAGGAAGCTCTGCTATTCCATGCACAAGAATTTTGAACTTTACTTTTATTAGTACATTGTACATTGCAATACTTGTTTGGAAGCGGAATGAGACTGTAAGATAGCAGTTTAGTTTTCTTTTGTACCAGTATTGCTTGTGGTCCCAGTGTAAATGAGACTACCATGGAAAGAGGTAGAGGAGAGAAAACTGCAAAAAAATGGAAAATACCCAAACATTTAGATGCTAAATGACAAATCTGCAGATAAATGTAAATCTGCACATAGGACATCCTTTTGTTTTCCCTGAACAGAATTCTTTAGGCAATGGCTTGTTTGTAATCACCATTAGAAGTCAATGTCATAGAAAGGAAGGTGTTACAGGGTAACAGTGACATTTAGGTTACCATGAACTGTAATCGGAAGGGGTCTGTACTAAAATGGCAATAGTAATTTATATGTGTGAAATTTTTGTTTCAAGGTCTTCCTGACCCTTGAAAAACTCTTTTTACAAAATAAAAATAATTAACCTTTTTGGCCCTCTTCTGGGTCTGCTGATCCTCGGTGCCGGGTTCCCCGTTGCTGCTGGCAGCAGGCATCAGCCATGCTGCTTCCAGATAAATGTGCTTGGAGTCTGAATGAAATCATAAGACCCAGAATTTTGAATCTCAATGAAGCCCTTGCCTGCCTGGGGTGAGAATCTCATGTTGCCTGAAATGCACCTGTTAAAAGAAACATTGGGGTAGGCAAACATCAAGAGAACAGGGAAACAGGTAACAACTGGCCTTTGAGGCCTGTGCCACTAAAGACAGATGCACACCCATAAGACCCACTGACAATAGTTATCTTACACCACGGAGGCAGGTGGATAACTCATAAGCAGAAAGAAGAACATGCTTTTCAAATTCTCTTGAGCAAAACCATTGCAAAGATGATCAAGCACTATGTGTCTGTTGCTGTATTTGATAACTAATTTGAAAAAAGGAAATGCTGCTGTTGGCCATTTTGGACTGCACTGAGAATATTTTCTTCTATGTATTTGGTGATAATGTTTGTCTTTAATCCTGCCTTCGTACACTTTTACATCAGTAATGATTTGGTATTTGTCATAAATATTTTACATTTTTTTTATATCAGAGGGCTGCTTCTACAGGAAAATGACCGGTTCTCAGAGGCCCTACATTACTATAAATTGGCAATTGGTAGCAGGCCTACCCTGGCATGTAAGTAACCACCTAACGTTGTTGAAAACATTAACAGACTTTTGCATTTTAAAATAGCTAATGAGTTGTATTTTTTTTTTAAATAGCCATGCTATCCAGATTTAGAGTATTAATTTAAAACAAACCAAATGTGAGTTGGTCAACACTCATTATGATTAACCAATTTAAGTGTCAGTATGGTAATTTATGGCTATTTCTCTTTGCAGTAATAGCGATGAAAGCTTGATTTCACAACAGTGATGAAAGCCTGATTTCACTCCAGTTTCTGCTCAATTAGCTGAAAATGTTTTTTGTCGTCAATTATATTTTTTATTTGGAAATAGTTCTGGTGTACTGATTTTTAATTCTTCCATATGTTCCTGCTCAAAACTCCATACTACATTCAAGATGACAAAAGGCCAGGCAGAAACTGCTTTTTAATGGAGGGCTGTATTTATTTAAAACTATTTATTCCATCTGATGGTGCAGTGGCACTGAGCAAATAGTGCACCAATGGACAGTGCACATAATAGAAGGGCATGAGTTCACCCACACTATCTCAGTGCAATGAACTCTTAGTCTAGCCATGGGCATTAGAGAGCCAAGCTTTTCCCCAGAAAGAGGCCAAGAAGAAAGTCATCTGCATAGTAGCTTTGGCTAAATCCAGGGAGTAGGTTATCTACACACGCAGTTTGGGAAATGGTGGTTGGCAGATGTAAATAAGCGAGAGAGAAAAATGCACATGATCTCATAGAAATAGGTTTTGTACAGGTGTTGTTAACCAGGTCTATTGACTCATCTGACAAGGTATTGCATTTCAATGTTATTTCATCTCAGTCGTTCAATCGAAGTTTATAACTGCTCCAACAATGGAGCCATTTAATTTGCATTTTATATGTGTATTAACATTCTAGTACTACGTGCCATCTTTGCCAATTTTAGCTATAGAAATTGCAGACTTTTGTGACAAATGTCAACTGTAGTACACAGACATGGGCAACATATCCCTTGTGCTTAATTAACATTTCTGACAGCTGTTTATTCTTTATTTTTTTCTCTTACAGCTGCTTACTTGAACACTGGGATTATCTTAATGAACCAGGGCAGGTTAGAAGAAGCCAAAAGAACCTTTGTTATATGCGCTGACATCTCAGATGAAAACCTCAAAGACCCTCACACTCACAGGAGTTCCGTAACGAGCTGCTTATACAACTTAGGCAAACTTCTGCATGAGCAAGGACAGCACGAGGTAGGAATAGAGGAAGAAGTACAACTTTAACAGTGAACATGTGAGGAACATTGGAACAGGAGTAGGCCACTCAACCGCTTGAGATTATTTAGTAGATCACGCATTCAAGTAGATCACGCCTGATCTATATTTTAATTCCATCTACCCTTCTTGTTTCCTTAACGCTTAACACCCTTGCCTAACAAAATTAAATGTATGAGTAAAACCTGCTCATTGAGACAATTCACTGTTTTATTATGTGCCAAAGGCTGATTCAGTGTCCAGGTTCATAGCTGGTCCACCATCAAAGACTAAAGCACTTGTAGCTTTGATGCCCAATACTACTTTTAAAAATGTAAAATATTTATTCATTTGAAGATTTAAAATATTCCAGGGACAAATGGAATTCACGAGAAATCTATTGAAATTACTTTTGTTTCCTGAGACATGTAAACATTTACCCTATTTTTTCGCCAGGAATGAGTTTAACATGGGCACCAAGATTCATGGTACAGGCTGGAATTTGTATTGGAGGAATGCAACTGATGGCAATGTAGAACAGGCCTGTTGTTAATGAGTGCCACTGGTGTCATGTTCTAAACATTAGGGATGAGATATAGTTTGCTGGCAACCTTCATAGATGCTATAGAGATCATTCCCTCTCAACATAAAATAGAAAACATGGCAGTCATAAGCAGTGTCAATGTAGTAAGTAACTTGGCTGATTAACCCAACCTTCCATCTATTCTTATATGGCTGAAGTTACTATTGATGCCAATGGAATGTGCTATTCATGTGGGTACAGGTACATTCAGTACTTGGAATAGGGATGTATCAAGCACCACTAGTGAATTGAGAAAGTGAGTGAAATGGGATTTAGATAGATTTTTTCTTCTAAATTTCATGCATTACAATTCTATACATGAAATATATTATGTTTTTCTCTCTCTCTGCACTAAAATCTTTAATAATGTAAATGCATGAAAGAATTTTACTGTGTGTTGAGTGGGAATTCATTTCTGTATGCATACACAGAACTCTGCTTTGCATGAGGAGAATAGTTGGTGGCTGGTAACTTGTTTCTGTTGGTTTGCACTGTTTTAAAGCAAATACTGGCCACAACCTGGTATCTGCATTGTAAACTGCTACTTTCTCTCTTGTGCTATGTGGTGTCTGTCTCCCATCTTACAGCAGAATCCTATTCTAAACAAGCTCTCAAGCTTATCTGGATTATCCCACACAAATATCTTTAACCAATCAATCAAAAATTAAATACACAGTGCTCCTCTGAGACTTTTCAGTTAAAGAGGCATTGGATCAGGTTGCAGTGCACCTATTGAAGGTACCTCTAAGTACATTTTCAACTGAGAAGTGATACATAGGTAAAAAGAGAGATAGAGCTCATAGCAATGTGCTGATAAAATTATCTTCTTTGATGTAAAGTGAGCAGTTTTGCATATTTCATAGAATCATGGAAACTTACAGCACAAAATGAGTCTATTCAGCCCATTGCGCTGTGTTGGCTCTTTGAATGTAGTCATGCTTAGTCCCACACCCTTGCTTTATGTCCATTGCCCAATAAGATCCTCATTCTCAAGTACCCATCCAACTCCCTTTTAAAATTATTTATGGAATCAGCTTCCACTGCCTTTTCAGGTTGAGCGCTCCATATCCCAACAACTCTATAAGTGAATAAAATTTCTCCTCATTGCCTCTCTTGATCTTTTACCAATGATTTTAATGTTGTGACCTCTGGTTATTGACCTGCTTGCCAGTGGGAATAATATTTTCTATCTACCTTTCTGCCTCTCCATTTCACTCTTCTCCTTATAACAAGTCCTTTAAACCCTCGATCTTTAATCAAACTTTTAGTCAACCTCACCTTTTATCTCCGTCTTTGGCCCGGTGACATTTACCAGTCTTAAAGATGCTATATAAATGCAAGTTGTTGTTATAATGTGTCAAATAGCATTCTTTCTGAACTGTGCTATTGGAACTGACAGTTTAAAAATAATTGCAAGCTTCATCCTTTTTCCTATTCACCCACAGTGCAAAATAGTGACAAGATAACAGTTATGAATTTGGGTCTGCTGGAGGTACCTACTCAAGTGCAGTGGTATCAGTCGCTCCATTAAACAGTTTGGCCACCTGCACTGTATCTGCTAGTATGGTAGCAAGACCTGGGAGCGTAACAAGGAAGCTCCTTTGTGATTTTGACTGAATCTCCGTTTATTAAGCTTCTGTACTCCTTTCGCTTCTCCGCAAGCAGGCAAAGTTAACACTAGACCTCATTGGAAAAAAAATGGAAAGCACAAACAGCAAACTGAATATGATGAAAGTCAACCTCTGTTTGCATATTGTCACAAAAACAGAACCCGCTTCAGTGGGCCTTTTACTTACTGTAAAAATATAACCTTTCCCTGAACAGGACAGAGATTCTAGCCTTGCAATCAGCTACTGTCTGACTTACTTTCTGCTGTCTATACTGACTTCTCATCTCCCTGCTGATTTTTAAAAAGCTCCTGTTCAAAGGCTAGCAGCTGTCAAGGAAATGTGTCAACACCAGGATGCTAGCTGTTTCCTGGATGACCACAGATTAGTAATGAATGAGCCATTGTTTTAGAACTATGGAAAACAACTGCATGTGCTACATTTGAGTAGCCTCTTTACTGCCAAAATGGCCAACCTAGCATGTCCTTTAAACCCTAGCTCGTTAACCAAACTTTTAGTCACCCCCACCTTTTATCTCCATCTTTGGCCCATTGAGATTTACCTGTTTTAAAGATGCTATATAAATGCAAGTTGTTGCTGTAATGTGTCAAATAGCATTCTTTCTGAACTGTGCTATTGCAACTGACAGTTTAAAAATAATTGCAAGCTTTGTCCTTTTTCCTATTCACCCACAGTGCAAAATAGTGATGAGATAACAGTTATAAATTTGGGTCTGCTGGAGGTATCTACTCAAGTGCAGTGGTATCAGTCGCTCCATTAAACAGAATGACTCCCTTTTCAGCAACCATCTGCCCAAAACACATATTAAAGTTACTTTTATCTAACAGCATGAGAACATAAGAAGTAGGAGCAGGTGTAGGTCATACTACCCCTCGAGCCTGCTTTGCCATTCCATATGATCATGGCTGATCATCTGCCTCAACTCCACCTTCCTGCCCACTCCCCATATCCCTTGATTCACTGAGAGACCAAAGATCTGTCCATTTCAGCCTTAAATATACTCAATGATGGGGAATCCACAACCATGTGAGGTCGGCAATTCACAACCCTTTGAATGAAGAAGTG
Organism: Heterodontus francisci; assembly: GCF_036365525.1. NCBI lineage: Eukaryota > Metazoa > Chordata > Chondrichthyes > Heterodontiformes > Heterodontidae > Heterodontus > Heterodontus francisci. The sequence continues at coordinate 27,856,266 of NC_090388.1, read as the reverse complement.
TATCCTCATCTCAGTTCTGAATGATTGACCCCTTTTCCTGAGACTGTGCCCATGTGCTCTAGATTCCCCAGCCAGGGGAAACAATCTCTCAGTGTCTACCCTGTCAAGCCCCTCAGAATCTTGCATGCTTTTCATTCTTCTAAACTCCAGAGTGTATGGGCACAATTTACTCAGCATCTCATCATAGGACAGCCTTCTCATCCTAGGAACCAATCTAGTGAATATTCGCTGTACTGCCTCCAATGCAAGTATATCCTTCCTTAAATATGGAGATCAAAACAGCACACAGTACTCCAGGTGGGGTCTCACCAAAGCCATATACAATTATAGCAAGACTTCTTTATTCTTGTACTTCAATCCCTTCGCAATAAAGGCCAGCATGTTATTTGCTTTCCTTGCTTGCTATATCTGCCAACTTTCTGTGTTCCTTGTATGATTACACCCAAGTCTCTCCGAAATCAACATTTAGAAGATTCATGCCTTTTAAAACATATTCTGCTTTTCTGTTCTTAGTACGAAAGTGAATAACCTCACACTTCCCCACATTTTACTCCATCTGCCACCTTGTTCTCCTTCATTTAACCTGTCTATATCTCTTTGTGGCCTCTTTGTGTCCTCCTCACAGCATACATTCCCACCTAACTTTGTATCGGCAGTAACCTTAAGTACATCGCTCTCAGTCTCTTGTTGAACTCATTAACATAGATTGTGAATAGCTGAGGACCCAGTACTGATCCTTGTGGCACGCCACTATTTATAGCCTGCTAACTTGAAAATGCCCCATTTATCCATACTCTGCTTCTCATCCATTAACCAATTCTTCATCCATGCTAATATATTAGCCCTAACTCTGTGTGCCCTTATCTTGCCTATTGCCCTTTGTGTGGCACCAATTGAATGTCTTTTGGAAATCCAGGTATATATACTACATCGACTAGTACCCCTTATCTACCCTACTAGTTACATCCTCAAAGAACTCTAATAGATTTGTCAAATACAAATTCCTTTTTGTAAAGCCATGTTGGCTTTATCTGATCATACTATGATTTTGTAGGTCCATTGGAAAGACTTGCTTAATCATAGATTCCAGCATTTCCCCAACAACTGATGTCAGACTAACTGATCTGTAGTTCCCTGTTTTCTCTCTTCCTCCTCTCTTGAATAGCAGTTTTCCATTGTTTACTTCCAATCCACTGGGACCATTTTAGAATCTAGGGAATTTTGGAAATTCATAACCAGTGCATTCACTATCTCTGCAGCTACCCTTTTAGAACCTCAGGATGTAGGTCCTGGGGATTTGTCACCTTTTAGTTCCCTAAGTTTCTCCAATACTTTTTTTATCTGCTGATATTAATTACCTTAACTTTTGTGGAATATTTTGAATTGTTTCTTTACATTTTCCCACTGCTTATTTACTTCCATACCTTTTAGTCTGTTTACCCAATCAATCTTAGCCAGCTCTCCCCTTATGCCTATGTAATTGGCTTTGTTTAAGTTTGGGACTGTAGTATGTTACTTTCGAAATTAATACGGAATTCAGTCGTATCATGATTACTTTTTCCCCAGAGGATCCTTTACGAAGAGATTACTAATTAAACCTACCTCATTGCACAATACTAGGTCTAATATAGCTTTATCCTTAATTAATTCCACAATGTATTGTTCCAGAAAACTGTCACAAAAGCCTTCTACAAATTCATCTTCCACTCTACCTTTGCCAATTTGATTTGTCCAGTCTATACGAAGATTACAGTCCCCCACAATTATTACATTGCCTTTGTTACAAGCTCCAATTATTTCTTGCTCAATGCTCTGTCCAAAGGTATAACAACTGTTAGGAGGCCTATAAACTACTCTGACCAGTGTTTTCTGACTCTTTATTCCTAATCACCACCCAAACTGATTCTACTTCCTGATCTTCTGAATCAAGATCCTTTCCTACTACTGTCCTTATGACATCCATTCCTATGAGGGATACTCCTCTGTCTTTTCCAGTTGTCTGTCTTTTTGAAATGTTGTGTACCCTGGAATGTTTATTTCCCAACCTTAGTCACCTTGTAACGATAACGGCGATTAGATCTAAACCATTTATTTCTATTTGTGTCAGTAAAGAGCATTCAAGTAAAGAGCCTTTAATTTTAATTTTTTACTATTATTCTTTGCACCTTATTCACTGATGCACTATTACCTTTAAACTCTCTGTCTCTTCCTGTCCCTCTCTGCTCGTCTTTACTCAAATCTCTACACTGTTCTGTTGTCTCAACTTTTGTCTTTAGGTTTCTAAACCTCTCTTTACCTGACCCTTCCCCGCCTTTTAGTTTAAAGCCCTATTTACAGCCCCAGTTATATGATTCACCACGACACTGATCCCAACCCAGTTTAAATGGAACACATCCTAATGGAACAGCTCTCTCTTTCCCACGTACTGGTGCCAATGCCCAATGAATCAAAACCTCTCTTCCCACACCACTCTTTAAGCCACATGTTTAATTCTCTAATATAAAAGCAAAATATGGCAGATGCTGGAAATCTGAAATAAAAACAGAAAGTGCTAGAAAAACTCAGCAAGTCAGACTTGCTGAATTTTTCCAGCACTTTCTGTTTTTATTTATGTTTAATTCTCTAATCTGCTTGACCTGCTGCCAATTGGCATGTGGCTCAGATAACAATCCAGTGATTATTGTCTTTGAGGTTCTGTGTTTTAATTCAGACCCTAAGTCCTCAAACTCTTTCAGCAGAGCATCTTTCCTCATTCTACTAGTTCTACTGTGCCCTATCACTGCCACATTCCTTTTCACTCCCGCCACTTGAATGGCATCCTGCACCAAAGCACCATGGTCAGTTTTCCCATCCACCCTGCAGTCCTTGCAAAAGAATGGCAAATTACAGTCTCCTAGCTTGGAGTCAAAAGAACACTCACCAGCTACTAGAGGTAAGACAAGAAGACAAAATGCAGCACCTCCTTCCTCCTCTGCACTGAATTCCCAGTTGCACCAAATTCCCCACATTCGCAGTCAGTTTACGAAGCATTCTGCTCCCGAATCAATCTGTGCTGCACACTCTGTGAGATAACAAACATAGGGCTGAATTTAGTGAGTCCTTCATGGGTCCTGCTGGTGGATCCAGAAATGTGCGCCAATCCTGCTCGTCACATGGGCAGCCAACCCACCGTGATCACGCAGAGGGAGGCCACTTTCTATAAATAAGGCACGGGGCCCAGACAATCACTTGGCGGAGGTAGGATGCAAGACACCGAATATGACATCGGATGACTCTGGAGCAGGTGCTGGCGCCATATTTAAAGTCCTGCCAGTCCTGCTTACATTGCTGCCTTGGACTGATTTGCTGCTTGCTCTTCACGACTGAGACTGGTGTTGGAGTAACCCCTGGACCCTCCCCCCCACAACCCCCTGAGGCAGACCTCGCAGGATAGCAGAGGCAAGACCCAGGGTGGTACCATGGTTTAGCGGTGCCTCCCTCCAGATTCTCCTCCAGGCTGCAAGGGAAAGGCGGGAGGTCCTCTTCCCTAGCGATGGGAAGAAGAGGTCCTCCCCTCTGAGCAAGCAAGACTGGATGCATCAGCCCCCGGACATGGGTCCAGTGCCGCAAGAGGGTCAACGACCTCCTGCATTCTGACAAGGTGACTGCTCCATAACTCTCTCCTGTTTAGGGATTACAAGTGGCTACGCAGGAGGAAGCAGGTCTTGGGGAGGGTGGCACTGCAACTGCGTCGGCAGAGGGGGTTAGGCATCACAGGCGACATTCTTTCACAGCTCACCTCCATTAACTCTCCTGAGAGCAGACGGGAGCATGAGCTACATAGGAAACCCCAATAGGGGACGAGGGCCTGCCACTAGCAGAACTGTCATGTTATCTGTCTGTGAAATATGACTATCTCCCTCTTTCCAATTACAGGACAAGAAGGCCCATAAAAGCAGGGAGACAGCCTGGACTGGCGGAGGCATCCTAGATTTTCAGCCTCTCTCCGCAGGAGAGAGGCATTAGAATTAGCAGGGATGAAGAGTGGCTGCTCCATATTCGTTGGAGAGACGGGAGGCTTTGCACAGGAGAATGAAGATTGTCTTCCAATGACATACAGTTCACTCCTGGAGACCCACATGATGCATAGTTGGCATGGCGAGATCTGCACAACCTAATCCACACGTTTGTGTTCTCTCGTGCAGGTTGGCGTCCACAGGAAACTCAAGCAGAAGGTGGACAGTGTTAACCTCTGAGGAGGAACCACAGTCAGAGGATGCACCGTCCCTTGACTCTCCTGCACCTTCCACCAGCGCAGATACTTTCACCTCGGTGGTTTTCTGCTCAACTGTAGAATCAAGGTAACAAGCTGGTGAGAGCACTGCACATGCACCTGAGCAGTTGGCTGAGGCTGAAACAGCCGAAGACACCGACAGTTGGAGGACTGTGTGTGGCCTGGCCCTTGCTGAGCCCCAGGGTGATGATGAGCCTTTGGTGTCGACAACACAGTTCATTCTGGAGTTGCAAAGAGAGATAAGGCAGCATTTAGCGGAGATGCCAGAGGCACTATGCAGCCCTGAGCGGACAATGAAGAACTCTATCCATGCCATGAGTGCTGCCATGTCTCAGGCATGTGAGTGCATGGCTTCCTCCATCGAGACATTGGTGACTCTCATGAAGAGCCAGATTCCACAGATGCAGGCAGATCCACACACCATCACCTTGGCCATGAGCTCAATGCAGCAGTGGCAAGGCGAGAGAAGGACGACGCTGCTGGAGTCTTCTCTAGCTCCATGTCCTTCTCTGGTGAGCAGGGAGGTTCAAGTAAGCCTTGAAAGGGAAGAGGAGAGGCTGACGTCCACAATTGGGGGCTCCCTCAGGGTGCTCCGAGTGTGGACAGCTGCTCCTCAGCCCATCCGCCAGTGAGCTCAGCTACAGCAGCCGTGACGCCTGAGGAGAGTCCGGCACCTGTGCAGGAAACCCTCAGGCAGCTGGGGCCCTCCAGGCCTCAGACAGCCAGAGCACGGCTGCAGAAGTCATCACAGGTCAAGGAGCAGCCTGATCAGCAAACTGCCTCCAGCCCAGCTGCTCAACACCCTCCTCCATGTCCTCCTCGTCAGTGAAGGATGTCATTCAATCATGTTCTCATCAAGTAAGACCTCTCCACTCTTCAGTGACAGATTGTGCAGAGCACAGCAGACAACATTGATATGCAAGACTCCCGCTGGAGCACACTACAGGGCTCCACTGGATCGATTTTCGGCTGTGGAATCTCATCTTCAGGGCCCAATGGCCTGCTCGATGGTTGCTTGGGTGGAGCCGTGGCAGGTGTTGTATCTCTCCTCCGCTCTATTGCAAGGGATTCTCACAGGCGTCAGTAGCCATGTCTTCAATGGGTAGCCTTTGTCCCCAAGAATCTATCCCTGAAGGTGAGCAGGGAGCCTGAAAAGCTGTGACACCTGGGATTGCCGAAGTATGTAGGCATTGTGACTGCTTCACGGGAAGTGGGCACACAGCTGCAGGATACACTTTTGATGGTCACCAACCAGTTGAATGTTGATGGTATGGAAGTCCTTCCTGTTGATGAAGGTGGCTAGTTGGAGCCTTGATGGCCACATGCATACAATCTATCAAACCTTGCACTCGGGGATATCCAGCGATAGCCCCGAATCCAATGACCCTCTCTGCCTGACTGTCAGGGTCGGTCAGGTAATGCACATAGTCGCCGGCCCTCTTGAACAGGGCATTGGTCACCTCCTTAATGTAGCAGTGGACTGCTGCCTGGGAGACTCCACACATATCCCTGGTGGATTCTTGGCATGATCCAGACATATAAAAGTTTAGTGCCACTGTGATCTTCAGGTCCACTGGCATAATGTGACCCCCAAATCCCATAGGTTGCAACTTGTCCTGTAGCAGGGTGTGTAAGTGAGTGATGGCCTCCCTGGAGAGCCGTAGTTTTTCTTTATTCTTTCATGGGACATGGGCATCACTGGCAGGCCAGCATTTGTTGCCTATCCCTAACTGCCCTTGAACTAAGTGGCTTGCCATGCCATTTCAGAGGGCAGTTAAGAGTCAGCCATGTTGCTGTGGGTCTGGAGTCACATGTAGGCTAGACCAGAGTAGGACAGCAGATTTCATTCCTTAAAGGGCATAATTGAACCAGTTGGGTTTTTATGACAATCAATGATATTTTCATGGCACCATTACTGAGACTTGCTTTCAATTCTAAATTTTTATTAATTAATTGAATTTGGTCACTAATTGAATTTAAATTCCACCAGCTGCCATGGTGGGATTTGAATCCATGTCCCCAGGGCATTAGCCTGGTCCTCTGGATTACTAGTCCAGTGATATTACCACTATGCCACCATCTCCTGAGTCATAGCTGACAATGCTGCTTGGACATTTGGAGGTAGCTGATTCAAGTTTGATACACTCTCTGGCATGGCTGGCTGCTGCTGCTCTTGTCATGGAACTTCACGAGCAGGCACAGCTGCCTCCTGGTCCTCCCTCCATCAGAGGCGCTGCATCATGCCACAGGGGTCCAATAAGACAGGATGTATGAGACCCGTATCAGGTGATCAGATGGCCTCCAGAGCTCTGTCGATGCAGTGACAACCCTACCTTGGCAGCTGTGCTTTTGCTACCTCGCACGGCAGACTCCCTAGTGGCCCTCAGTGCCCACCCTTGCTGATAGTCAACCTTCTCATCCAGCGGTTTGGACACTCGATACATAAAAAACCATCCCTTCCTTGCAAACCACCCGAGACCCTGCTCAGCTAACACTCCCACCCGAGACCCTGCTCACACGACACTCCTACCCGAGACCTTGCTCACACGACACTCCCACCCGAGACCCTGCTCAGACGACACTCCCACCCGAGACTCTGCTCAGCCAACACGCCCACCCGAGAACCTACTCACACGACACTCCTACCCGAGATCCTGCTCAGACGACACTCCCACCCGAGACCCTGCACAGACGACACTCCCACCTGAGACCCTGCTCAGCCGGGACTTTCAGCCGGGACTCCCACCCGAGAACCTGCTCTGCCGGGACTCCCATCCGAGAACCTGCTCAGCCAACACTCCCACCCGAGACCCTGCTGAGCTGACACTCCCACCAGAGATCCTGCTCACACGACACTCCTACCCGAGACCCTGCTCAGACGACACTCCCACCTGAGACCCTGCTCAGACGACACTCCCACCCGAGACCCTGCTCAGCCTGGACTCACACCCGAGACCCTGCTAATCCGGCACTCCCACCTGAGACCATGACCCCACCCACCCCAGATCACCCGAGACCACGAACTCCCTTGCAGAGAACCCAAGACCACGACCCCCCCAGTCCCATGCAGAGCACACAGCACTCTAGGCCAACAATGGCCTCCACTCCTCCCTCTTCCCCTATGCAGTTCTGGTCATGTCTGCCTACCCATTGTGGCACTGAGGCCTTGCCTCGGTGCCACCAGCTTTCATCAGCCGGGAATCCGAAGGCACATTAGGGCTGCCCATCGTCCACTTAATTCCAAACCCCCATTGAATTGCAATGAATTAGATGCTACTGTATTAAAAGTGCTCAGCAATTTAAATAGCATTCCTTGATGCTTTGCCGCTGCTGACTAAATCGGAAATGACATCACAATGTCGGATTTTTAGATGGATGCTTCCAACGCAATTCTCTGGCCCCCTACGCCACCATACCTGCTCCAAACAGCTGCACTAAATTCCGCCCACTGTCTACTTATATAGAGAGCTTATGACTCACACTCAAGATACAACTTTGAAGTCAGCTTCCCACCTCAGTAATTAAACAACTATTCAGGCAACCACTTTCGGCTGATTGACAGTTAATTGCAGCTGCACTGACAGGCTGTTTCTGTTAACTATGTATCTTAACTAGTTTGCAGTTTTAAAGTTCTAAGTCAAATTCTAAATGTTCATCTAAATTACAGCTTGAGAAATAATTACCAGAGAGATCCCACTTGCACCAAATTCCTGACTTTAGCACTCAGTTAAACAAAGCACTCTGTTTCCCGAACACTCTATGCTTCACACTCTATGCAGTAGCAAACAATGTCTCTCTGTCACTATCTCTATGTCTCTCTGTGGGGAATAAAGGCCACAGAATCCTTGGCCAGAATTTTACTTTGGGCAGGAGGCCCTGCCCACCAAAATGTCGGGGGTGAGCGCACCGCCGCCGGGACTGGAAGTCACACCAGGATTTTACGTTCCCTTGGGCGGGGCTCCCACCCCCCCCGAGACAGGAAGTCCGGCCTCCAACAGCTGCCGGCCAATCAGCGGGCTGGCAGCTCTCAGTCCAGGCAGCGATACCCGGAGCAGTGGCCTCTGCTGGGACTGCACCCAGCCACAGCAGCAAGAGGGACGTCAGCCCAGAAAGCAGGTAAGTTTGTAGGGCCTCGCCAGGGACAATCGGCTGGGCCCCAGCAAGACAAGGGGCGATTGTTTGGTGAAAGCGGGAGCATAGTGCAGTGGGGGCGGTTGTGCTGTGGGGGCAGCAGGTCTCCAACCCCCCCCCCACCACCGGCCCACAAGGAGGCTGCCATGTTTTACTGGGCAGCCTCCTGCGGGACCTCAGCCGCCTGCTAGCCACTGGTAAAATACTGGTGGCAGAGGGAGGAGGCCCTTCAGTGGCAGTTAATTGGCCACTTAAAGGGCCTTGATAGGCTTGGGGTGGTCAGGCAGTTTCTCGCCTCTGCCGCCCCTGGTAAAATTGCAGCAGGGTTGGGAAGGCATTGGGAATGGCACCCCTCGCCTCCCACTCAATTTTACCACCCCCGCACCCCTGCCCGCTCCTGCGGGGTGCGTCAAATTCTGGCTCTTAACTCTGACAGTAACATTGTAAAGTTTATACGATCTTCCCCAGTATTACAGACACCACTTAATTGGTTTGGCTGTAAAAGCAAAAAATGCTGAAAGTGCAAAGCAGATCTATCAAAATTTGTAAAATGGAAAGGTAGGTTGTTATTTCAGGCAAAGACCCTTCATTAGAAAATGAAAAAGGAGGATGACTTCCTGGCCACTCTTGTGCACTACCTGGCTGTTGGTTCAGGTTGGTACAAGCCTGGGGGGAAAATTGTTTACACACTCTTTCTGATGCAGTTATTATGTGACTTGATGAGATCAGGCGAAAGGGGAATAAATTGGGCTGGAAAAGTCGGTCTTGTACCTTCACAGAATTTTTATTTTTAATAAGCTCTGAGTTTGAAACAACGATGTTTCTTTTTTCACTATAGGATGCATTAGTTGTTTATAAGGAGGCAATACAGAAGATGCCAAAGCAGTTTGCACCACAGAGCTTATACAACATGATGGGTGAGTGAACCATCAATGCCTTGCAGTCACACTGTCACATGCAAAAAAGCGAGTTTGTGTTTTATAAGGATGTGTTCCACGCAATAGGTCTGTAATAATGTCATCCTTATAATCAATTACTGTAAAGCAGCTCTTCTGACTTAACTAGCCCAGTAATGATATATCATCTTGTGGAACTGGCTCCAGTCAAAAGCCTCAAGTAAACCTTAAGCTGATGAATTTTTCAACCAAAATTAAGCTCAAAGACATAAGTAAGGTAACATTAAAAATAGCAATGTAGAGGCACAACATATGCTGCTTATTAAGCAGTGAAAAAAACAATTCCTGTTATATTAGTCAAAGTACCACATTAAAAGTGCTTGTTAAACAGCAACTTAAGTAGATCTTGTGTTAGAGGCATATGGTGGTACAAGTACCAGTACAGACAGATTACTGATTTGGTTAGAATTGCAATCCACAGAATGGGTTCATTACAGCCACCAAAGGAGCCAAAGCATATTGTAAATTTATTGTTGCGCCACTAAGCTTAGATAGACTATCACTTGCTACATGACTACAAAAACATCTTGCCCAAGGAAAATATTATTGCAGCAAAGTGTGTTATCTTGAGCTATTCAGTTTCTTTTGATTGCTTACAAAGAAAATACTTGAATAACAGTAATATTTTAAAATTGTCTTTGTGACTAATAACTCCCTAGTTGAGCATAGACGTATCGTAAAAACTGTATGGGGTTGGTAATATAGTGCAAACAACTCCAATGCTTAAAATCAAGTATTGTGCCTGTAGATTTAAACATGTACATTTACCCATTACTGTTGCCTCCCTGGTCAGGGCTGCATTGTTTTTTGAGGAATGTGCTGTTAGACTAATGCTGTTTCTGAGGATGTTGGCCTCCTACCTGTTGTAATATATTATTCTTTGGGCTGAACAGTGCTTTGGAGGAGTAGCCTCACTGGTGACATGTTTCATTTCTATTTCCAATCAGCATGGTTGAATTCCAAAAGGTCATTACTCAAACTGGACATCAAAGTACTGTACGCTAGACTTCTCTGTTGTGTGGAATCTGTCCATTTGTTAACCTGTCATATTATAACGAAACACAGGAGTTGGACACATTTAAAAGATTTTCTTTGGCATGTTCGCATTATGATAGAGTATCTTTAAAGATACATATCGCACTGAACTTTGACCTCTGTCTGTACCAACAGGTGAAGCGTACATGAGACTGAACAAACTGACAGAGGCTGAGCACTGGTACCTGGAGTCCCTCCGTTCCAAGCCGGATCATATCCCTGCCCATCTCACGTATGGGAAACTTTTGGCACTCACTGTGAGTTGACTATTAATATCAACGTAGTCTTTATGCAACTCATATTTCAGAAGTTGTCCCTTTTGAGGTTGTGCATCCAGGAAATGGAGCTTGAAAGCAAGTCTTTAGGTCTCAGTGTTTACCTTCATTATTTGTGTCTGTGCCATAAGTTTTTCACTTTTTCAAATTTTCCTGAGTGAGATGGTTTTTTGCTTAAAAGATGTTGCGTCTGCTTCCCAAATATGTTTGAATAACGTGGAAGTATTTTTCTGAATCAATTATAGTTATTAATTTCATTAATTATGAGCATGTGGATCATCAATTGAAGGCACATATGGGGTCACAATATGTCCTTTTTACATTGCTGCTCTGTAGCAATAGTATTATGGGGCTGGATTTTACCAAGCCCCGGTGTTATGATCTGTGGCGGTGGGGGGCCTGAAGATGGGTGGGGAAGAGGCTCGCCATGGACCTCGCACCGGGAGGGCCCGGACTGATCCTCCTGGCAGCGGCGAGGCTCTGTGGCGGCCCCCACACTGCTGGGCGACGGGACCTGAATTTAAATATTTAAGTTAGTAAAATGAATAATTCAAATAAACTTACCTTCAATCATCCGGCCTACTGCGATTGCCGGCGCGGCGACTGGCAGTCCCGCACCTTCAATTCAAGGGGAGGGGGGAGGAGTTAATATTTTCTATGGTGGGGGGGCGATAGGGTCAAATTAACGTAATGGGTGCAGGGGGTGGTGGGAAGTGGTGAACTCAAAACTTTGTGCAGTTTGGTGGGGGGAAGGTCACAGTTAAAATGTGAGTGTTTTGGAGGGGAAGGGCAAATAATTAATGTAAATGCTACTGGGGGGTGGGAAAGGGGCATTAGAAATTTATTGTATATACTTTGGGGGCGTACTTCTTTAAAAATGTAATTGAGCTGACAGGTTTGGCTGCCCTTTAAAAATGGCGGCAGCGCCTGCGCGCAGGCACCTGACACTTTATCCAGGGACGGACAGCCTGCCCCCTCCACGTGATTTGGGGGGGAAGAGGGGGGTTGGGGGGCCGCCTCGGCTGTTTAAATGAGCCGTCGCTTGGGAGATCGTGGTGGCTCTTTGGTGGGCCGCCATTTTTTGAGCTCGCCGCCGATCCAGCCCATGATGTGTGTTTTCCCTATTATTTAATGCAGCAGGAATTTTCAGGGTGCTGGCTCTATTGAGGTTCTTTAAGATCTTGCTGGCAGGATTTGAAGGAAATTAGTGCACTCAACTTGCAAGGCCTACTTCATCAGTGTTTCAAAAAAAAACTATGCGCTCTTCGTGGTGCTAATGTGCTTCACACATCCCATGGTATTAATAGAGGGGAGTCACTCTGCAATTACTTAAGTTAATTTGGCTACTAGATTACAACTGAGTGTGAAGGGGTTAGACTTCTGTAAGTAGATACAACAATTTCAATGTACATCAGTTTCAAGAGCAACATGGCACGCTTACTGATATATTGAAATTACCACTGCATTTAGATGCTTGCTGCAGGTCGTTTAGGTTCACCAGGTCCATCAGTGTTGCACTACAGTTCTGGTGCCAAATTCATCCTGGTATTGGTGTCAATTTAGCATCATATTCAATGTAGCAGCAGCGATATGCTGCATAAAAATAAAATTGCATGTAAATCAGCTTACCCTGAGGTGAATTACCATTGTTGAAGCTTGAAAATTCCAGCAATTAAAAAAATTATTTTGGTAATGTATAAGCACAACTAAGATAACACCATCTGGGGAGCAATGTAGCAGTGGGACAATGTTGACAGTCTTTCCTATTATTAGGAGAAGAAATTAAAACTTACAGAGTCCTGTCTGTTTTTAAAGTAGCTGTATTTTGTTCTTTCTGTCACAATTCACATGGCTGGTGCTTAACCTTTTTAAAGCGTTTTTATGCCAGCAACTCAGATTTCCCATTTCATTTTGACAAATAAAATCTCCTTTAGTTTTGGGAAGGCTCATAATTCTTGCACATGTGATCATTCCTTCCAGAAGTGGGAATTGATTTCCACAGTAAGCAGGTATTTTCATTGTTTATTTTCTTTTTGTTCTCTACCCCTTTTCTATTCCCTGAATGTTTGGCACCAATGCCTGCTGGAATATTTCCTTTACTGAGTTGGATTGCATCATGACTGGGCACCTAAACCTGCCCTTCGAATGTAGTTGAATTGTAAAGTGATTATCTTAAGATTTCCAACAAAACTGGACTTTATATTTGTATGTTTGCTGCACTGTTTCACTTCCCTTTCTGAGTGTACTTTTCTTAAGTAGCCTCTGTCCAATTTGAATATCTCCCAGATTCTGTGTCAGCATTAAAAACCATGATTAGTCAGAGGGTAGCACATGATTAGAGGAACAAAGTGAGCAAGTCTGCTTTTCCTCTACATACTATATTGAATATCCCTGTTCCATGAGGCAATATATCCAGCAGAACACTGAAAACAGTAAAAACTTGTTCCAGCGGTGACTATAAATAGGAGACCACGTACTCTGCCGTATGGCAAAAGTCACTTGCTAAAGAAATTATACTCAGAAAATCATTTCACAACAAATGAATTGGAAATTTAGCTTGGTTATTTTCAAAAGGAACATTTTATGTAGAGAAAGAAAGAGAAAATACTTGTATTTATATAGCGCCTTTCATGATCTTCAGAATGTCCCAAAGTGTTTTAAAGCCAATGAAGTACTTTTAAAATGTAGTCAATTTGTGCACAAGGACCCACAAACAGCAGTGAAACAAATAACCGGATCATATGTCTTTGGTTTTGGTTGAGGGATAACTGTTGGCAGGGCACAGAGAGAATAAACTCTTTGAATAGTGCTGTGGGATCTTTTACATCCACCTGAGAGGGCAGATGGGGCCTCTCATCTGAAAGTTGGTTAATAGAGTATTAATAGGGTTCTACCATAACAGTGAGTAATAATAACGTTGCTAGAACTAGCAAACCAAAGATATGACCTCATTGCCTAGTTTATTATTTTGGTTTGGCTCCGAGTCATTCCAGACTTCAATTCACTGTTTCCTGTGCAAGCTACACATACTTCAAAAACCACATGTTCCTTTATTATTCCGATATGTAACAATAGCACAAAAGATATATTTTTTGATTGGTGTCTGCCTAGTTATCTAAATAGATTAATTTACATTGAACTGCATCCTTACAGCATAGGGCATTACACTTCATTGCACTTCTTGCAGCATCCAGGGCACAGGTCACAAATTAAATTAAGTCACTCACTTGAGTTCTTGTTGAACACAAATCCGCAGACACAGATGGCAAGAATTTGTCATTTAAATTGAAAAGTCAGTTTACTTAATAAATATTAAATAACAAAGGCCATATTGCTGTAATGAGGTACTGTGGATGAGGGCACTTTTTTGTAATTTGGGCTATGAGACCTTGTATTGCATGCGCCATAACTGATTCAGTGGTGCTGCATGTTTTATGATATAGCAAGAAATCTTTTAAAGGGGAAAAGATTTCCTTTCTATTGTGCAGTTTTAGCTTTTCCGTTGCATGCTAAATATATTGCATGTTTCAGCAGACAGAATATGCTTATGCTTACCAGTCAGTCAAACTCTACCTAATGTTGATTTATGACTGTATATGCCAATTGTAGAGTTTGGTCTGTTTATAGCTATGTCATGTAAAGTAAATGATAATGCGTCGGGGACAAATCCATCAATATGATGCAGTGGGACTCATTTAAATACATAACATTTAAACAAATAGAAGGCTATACAGTATTACGTAAATGCTTATATCACAGATTGTTTTACCATGCAATAATTAATGATCATAACTTTTCTGTACTTAACAGTTTTAAGGATGTAGCACTCCATTTTCACATGTGGTTTGCATACATCTCCCTCTGCCTCTCCTTTTCTTCCACTACCTATCTTATTATGTATATCAGTCTGTCTATCTATCTATATGAGAATTATGTACTTAGCAGCTTAATTTAACTCTCAGATAGGTGGGAGGTGTAGGCAAATAATTGACTCCCTGGGCTGGCTATGTTTTTATTTTAAATTTTATCTCGCATTTGGGATATTGAAACAAACAGTAATATTACGGTTGCTTTATTATTGTTATGTATGTTTGTCAAACCATTTGTGTGAAGGCAATACCTCTTTAAGAATAAAATATCTTTAAGGATGTTATGAAAAGCTTGGACTCAAGGTATATACAGTAAATTGTTTTTTTTCTTTCTTAGAAGACTTTCCTCCATTTTGCTCACTACTTCCTAACCCTAAAACCAAAACTTCTTCCCAGGTGTTACGACCAGGTGAGAAAGGGGTCTAGTGTTCCCTCTCAGCCTTCACCTGGTCTTACCGTAACAGGGTTTAATTTTTAACACACCGTTTTTTATTTAGCTCCCCCTTAGTGAATCCTTGTTCGCTAACTTCCAATTATAAGGCAAAGAAATTAACCAAACAGGTTTTCTTAGGTCTATAGAAAAAAGGTCGAACTTTATTAAACTTAAACTCTAATTCGATTAACGCCTACTGATACGCGATACGCCCATGTTAACATGCATACGCGATACAAACATGCAGATAGAGACAGAAAACAGCAGAGGAAATAAAGTGTAAAAGTTTGAGGCAATATCTGAAGATGGATTTGGTTACTGTTCTTCGAGCTCACTGTAAAGTCCTTGATTGTAGGTAGGTCTTGCTTTTCGTTGGGGCCCAGTATTCTTCTTAAACCTTGCTCAATGTAGGAGACTTTTCTCTCTTGAAGTTCATGTGTCCTCCAGAGGCTTGTGAGAAAGAGATGGGAGCAGACAGGGGAGGTCTTCTCACTCCAGGAGCAAACAGTCTTTCTTTTTTCAAAAACGCTGTGGCTAGTTCAAAAAACCCAGGACCAGCCAGTTAGTCATGCGACCAGCTGGTTTAACCAGTCCTGGTTTTGTGGATTGTATCACTTTAGCAGTCTCTGGAATGCTCTTCCTTACACCTTCAATGTCAGGTGATCAAAATCCATTGTGGGTTGAATGTGTCAGGGAATGGTCCCTTTGTCTCCACTAGCACTGTCTGTTAGTATGCAAATGTTTTTCAGCTAAGTGTCTGGCAGCTCTTGTAACAGACCTTCTCTTTTTCCCAGCAAGTTTAAAATCAATGTTCATATGACAAAATTAATATGCCTCATTCTTGGCAGGTGGGGGCCTGCATGACACCAGGCATCTTGAGCCTGTGGTTAGATGATAGTGACAACCATGGATTAAGCCTCCAGTTTTATTTCCTTTGAGGAAACCATCTGCCCTAAATTGACTGGATGATCTGGGTTTATGTTGTGTGCGGAATTGAAAAGAATATTAGTTCTTCAACATGTGTGTGGAACAGTATGGATATTGAACTTTCTTTAAACTTTTCTGATTGATATGCTTTACATTTAGTAGTTATAAATGTCCTCATTTGGTAAGTTATAACTTCAACCAATAACAAGAATCACCTGCCATTTACACTGAGACTGCAGAACCCAGCAACTAGAAAATGCTTCTGTAGGTTTGAACACACCTGTTACAGGATTTAATTAAAAATATATCAGTATTGGATAAATTCTGTTTATGGCAGAAACAATACATAAATAAAATTTATCAAGTACTGTTATATTTTGTGCATATATAAATGTTAAAATTATCACCAATGGCATAAATAATGCATAGGACTGAAAAAATGGTGGCTCACGTGCAAACTGCGCTCCGCCATGCTGCCGCAATCGAGCATGCAGCGGCTCATTATAATATGCGGGATGGCCGCCCTCCCCCCCCAAATCATGCGGCAGATGCATCCTCGGTGACGCCATCAACGGCATGGCCTGTTGCTGCACTGGCGCCATTTTTAAAGGCCTGCTGGGCCTGCGGTGACAGATCAAAGTTGACCCCGTATCCCCCCCCAACTGCAGCAAAAAATAAAGGTTGGCCCACACCCACTACAGTAGAAAAGCTCAGTTTACCCCTGAGTTGACCCCTTTCCTGTAACCCCACCCTCCCCCCCACTTCACGACAAATGCAGAGCTACCCCCTTCCCCACGTTGGTGGCGCCAGCTTTCCCCGGACAGGAAAGTGAAGGTGAAGGTGCGGGAGTGCTGCATGTCACTTGGAACATCAGCAACTGCTGGTAAGATTGTTCCAGCTTCCATTTAAATGTATTTAAATAGGTAATTTGAATATTGAAATCTGGGTCCCACTGCAGAGCGGCGGATGTGCCGCCATGGACCTTTGCCGCCGCAGGGATGATCGGACCCGGCATTCCCAACAGTGGGCTCCCTGACGGGCCGCTGCCGCTGCAGCTGCAGTCTTCGGGCTCCTCTCTGCCACAGAGCCTGATGTCGGGAACTCAACAAAGTTCAGCCCATATGTGTTTGGAATCTGTCTATTGTATGTAATGAGGTAATGTTAGCCAGGATCTTTGTTTTGTTGCTCACTGGCTTAAGATGAAAGCTGTGAGATGTTTAAGCCTTTTACTGAATTAAGATTCTTTTGTTAATTTAAAGGGACGTAAGGAAGAAGCTGAAAAATATTTTTTACGATCTATCCAGCTAGATCCGGCAAAAGGAAACTGCTACATGCATTATGGTGAGTTCATTTTTAACTCGGTGTTTAACTTGGCCCTAGTTTTAGAAAGAATAAAGACCTTGCATAAGGCCAATCACGTCCACAGGATGTCTCAAAATGTTTCACAGCCAATGAATTCAATGAAGTGTAGTGGCTATTGTTTTGTAGCCATAATTTGTGCATAACACAGTACCACAAACAGCAATGAGATGAATGATCAGTCAATCTGTTTTGGTGGTGTTGGCTGAAGGATAAATGTTGGTCAGGACCCTGGGTGAACTGCCTATTCTTCTTTGATAAAAGAAAGAACAAAAGAAATCACATTTAAATAGCACATTTCATGACCTCAGGATGTCCCAAAGGGCTTTACATCCAATGAAGTACTTTTGAAATAGAGCCACAATTATAATACAAGAAAGGCAGCATCCAATTTGCACACAGCAAACTCTCACAAGCAGCAATGAGATAAATGACCAGGTAATCTGCTTTTAGTGATGCTGTCTGAGAGTTAAATATTAGCCAGGAAACCTTCCATGCTCTTCTTTGAATAGGGCAATGGGATATTTTAGACAATGACTCGATTTAATGTTTCATCTGAAACACAGTACCTCTGCAGCACTCCCACAGTACTTTACTGAAGTGCCAGCCTAGATTATATGCTCTGAATTGGAACTTGAACCCACAACCTCCTGATTCGGAGGTAGCTGTGCTACCCCCTGATGCAAGCTGAAACTAGAAACTTTCACATTTCGTTGCTTTTCATTAAGGCAACAGTTTTTCAATGCAAGAAAGCATGGAATAAGAAAGGCCACCCTGCCCATCAAGCATGTTCCATCCATGTACATTTGCAGCCTATCCTACCACGAATCTACCACAATTATTTAATCATTAAGGACATTGTGTAGAATGTAACCCTGAGTCTGAAATATAATTCAGCAAAATGCCAGAATATCTATCCTGACCCCTCCATCTATCCTGACCCCTCCATCTATCCTGACCCCTCCACTATTCAGCTGCAGGTCATTAATTTCCACACGATTTCAGCAGCACAGGAACTTATTATGTTCCAAGGTCTATGTGATTATCTCTGTCCACATCTAGCCATCAGTCCTATTCCTAACCAGATATTTAATCAGCTCTTTTATTAAAGAAGTTAAGCAACAGCATTAACCACCTTTGCTGAAAGTTTTATTTTCAATTGTCTATTCCTGTGTCAGGAGGAAATAATTCTTCCTTGAGGCTTGCTACATTTCCCCTGTGTCCTCTAGTCCTGTGATCGCAATCCAAAGTAAATAGCCCACTTATATCCACATTATCTGTACTTCTCAATATTTTAAAGATTGGATCATTGTCCTTGTCAATCATTATTCTTTCTTTAAAAATAAGTTCAACATTGATTCTTTCTTCATTATTTAAATATCTCAATCATCCTTGCTCATCTTTGAACCTTCTTTAATGTATTGATGTACATTCCAGTATAGTGGACAAAACTACACACAATATAATAAATGGGATCTTAACAATGATCAATACAATATTAGAACAACTTGCTTCAATTTATGCCCTTGAGATGCAATCCAATACTTAGGGTCTGTGTATTGGTTTTGATTACTGGATTGGGAGAAAAGTATTTGGAAACCTAAACATCCATGGTTATACATGTTTAAGGAGATAATGAAGTTCCTATTGCAATTTGGTGACATTATGCTTAGGTTTTTAAAAATATTCATTCATGGGATCTGGACGCTGCTGGCTAGGCCAGTATTTATTACCCATCCCTAATTGCTCTTGGGAAGGTGGTGGTGAGCTGCCTTCTTGAACCGCTGCAGCCCTTGTGGTGTAGGTACACCCACAGTGCTGTCAGGTAGGAAAGGCTAGGATTTCACCCAGCGACAATGAAAGGATGACCATATATTTGACTTATATTTGATGTTTTTCTTAAATAAAACATTAATATTAAAAAATAATTTTCTAAACCTCCTTCTGCATGACTTGGCAGAATTGTCTTCAGCAGAACCTTCTCTATTATCATACATATAGTGGATTGCAAAATAGATTATTCTTTGGATTGTATTGAAATATAGTTGTCCTTCTCTAACTGTATTGTGACATGGTAAATTGGAGGTCTAATGTCCTTCACCATGTGCTAATGGTGAAATGCAATGAATCGCATAGCAGCCAGGTCAAACCACCTTTGGGCTACTCTTGTATACCTGTTAGCAGCTGGGTCAGAATAGCATTTTAAGTCACTATTGATTCATGGTCCGTGTTCAGAAATGAGATGTAAAATAATAAAGTGACTTACCCTTAAATGATAATAAAAATAATAATCAAGTATAGCCGTTTTAGTTTATTTTTAATACTTGCATTATACATCAAGATTCTAAAGATCACATATGTGTTTATAAATTGGCTAGAGCTGAATTGAAGGACATACAGCATGCCACACACGGTCTCAAGTCAGTTGGGAAACTTCAATTGAAGAACATATTTGTTTGAAAGGTTCTGATTTGTGAAAGACCCTGATTACTATTTAAATAGAAACTGGAATTTCTATCAACTCTCTCTTTTGACCTTCCATTTGAAGCTAGAATGATAAACTGTTTAGGCACAACATATTCTAGAAGTGTTGCCACTGTCAGTTTGTATTTCTGTTTATACCAGTGAAACAAAATACAGCTCATTGAAGATGACAGCAGGCTTGGAACAAGAGAGTTAAAAAAAATCAGTACTTTCTTGAGTTTTAGTTCACTTATTGATACTGCTTCATGGTCTTGAGACTATACTGTAGGACACTAGCTGACACATTCTTAATGCATTTATGTCATAATTGCCTTTCTTCTCTTTTATCAGGGGTGTTAACCCTATTGAAAATAAAATTGGTGACATAAAATTGTGTGCCTATTGAAATAATGGAGAGAGAAATTTCAGATGTATGACAATTAGCATTTTTTGTTGCTATTCCATATAATATCAGGACCTGAGAATTTTCAACTACTCAATATTATAAAAAAGAAAGAACTTGCATTTATATAGCACCTTTCATGACCTCAGTACATCTGAAAGCTTTACAGACAAAACCAGTATGGTCACTATTGTGATGTGGGAAATGTAGCAGTCAATTTGTGAACAGAAAGTTCTCACAAACAGCAATGTGATAATGAGTAGATACTCTGTTTTAATGGTGCTAAATGTTATCCAGGACACCAGGCAGAACTCCCCTACTCTTCTTCGAAACAGTGCCATACAATCCTTTATGAACCAGGACCTCGGTTTAACATCTCCTCTGAAAGACGGCACCTTTGATAGTGCAGCATTCCCTCAATATGCATAGATTGTGTACTCAGGTCTCTGGAGTGGGACTTGAAACCACAACCTTCTGACTCAGAGGTGTGAGGGCTACCACTGAATCAAGGTTGAGACCTCTCCGACTTTAAACTGTTTGGAGGTAATTTTCAGCCTCAAATCAGTGGAAATTAAATCAGTTTAATGATTTGTTTAACAGCCATGTGTCACACATTAAAGTTAAATCAAAATACAGGATAAAGATTTTAAAAAAAATTCTTACAAGCATTGAAAAATTAGACATAAATAACTAGACTGTCCTGACCCGAGTTTTAGATTGTTTTCAACATTTTCTTCTCTAATGTTGTTCATGGGCTTTATAAATAGAGGCATTACAAAAGCAAGGAAGTTATAGTGAACTTTTATTAAACACGAATTTGGCCTCAACTGGTGTATTATGTCCAATTCAGGGCACCACACTTTAGGAACGATGTGAAGGTGTGAGAGAAATTGCAGAAAAGGTTTAGGCTAATCGTTCCAGGGATGAGGAACTTCACTTACATGGATAGTTTGGAGAAGCTGTGGCTTTTCTTTTTAGAGAAGAGAAGGTTGAGAGGAGATTTGATAGGGGTGTTCAAAATCATGAGGGATATGGGTACAGCAGATAGAGAGAAACTGTTCTCATTGGTGGAAAGGTTGAGAACCAGAGGACACCAATTGAAGGTGAATGGCGAAAGAACCAAAGACAACATGAGGAAAACCTTTATTATGCAGCGAGTGGTTAAAATCTGGAATGCACTGCCTGAGAGTGTGGTGGAGGCAGAATCTACTGTGGCTTTCAAAAGGGAATTGGATAATTATCTGAAGAGAAAAAAATTGCAGGGCTGTGGGGAAAAGGCACAGAGATGGGACTAGCTGAGTTACTCTTGCAGAGAGCCAGCAAGGACATGACAGGCTGAATCATTACACCACAAAAGAAGGCCATTCTATGATTCTATGTTCCATTGAGATTTAGTAAAGCTATTGAAATGGTGAAATTGTGACAGTATTGCATCCATTATTAAGTCTAGAGTTTTTTGCAATTTTATTAATAACTGTATTGCTGAAAAAGGAGACGTGCTGTCAAAGATTTTCATCTTGCACTCATCAGGATAGACACAAGAATGCCCAATTTAAAGGGAGCAACAATCTATACTGCATGAGAAAAGGCCGTTGATTGGTTGGCAAGTCGACTTTGATTGGTCAAGGCGTTGCCATGGCATATGCACCAGAGAACTATTGTCCCTCCCGCTTTTGTTTACTTCAAAAGGGCGCAAAGCATGGATATGTTCCAGGCCTCGACCAATCTGAGTCCACTTGATTATTGTTTAATCTTTGAGAAAGAGAATTTCCTATTGGAATATTAACTATCTTTCACCTAGATGCCTCTGTTCTTTTTTAGAAACTTGGGAAATGCACATTGCTTTTAAAACTCAAAGCATTAAAATTAACTCTTTTTTCCAAACTCTTTCTATGGAGAAATAGTCATAAAATTTGGAAATGTGACAGCTAGCATAGGGACTCCCCGCTCCTACTTCTGTCATCATTTGGCTAGTATGGGGCAGATGGAGGTGTTGCCCCTTGCAAGCCAAATAGGAAGCTCCTGGAAACACTGCAGTCTCAGCACAACTAGATCTCTGTCATGTTTGAGAAGATTCTAGCCCCATATAGATGGACTGATCATTTAAAAAGAGTTCAGGTTGTTGATTCTAATGGTCTTTTTCTGTTCCTAAGAAATACTTGCATTTTTATGTTTTCTCACAGGCCAGTTTCTGTTAGAGGAATCGCGTCTGGTGGAAGCTGCTCAGATGGCAGAGAAAGCAGCTGAACTGGACAGCATGGAGTTTGATGTTGTCTTTAATGCAGCCCATATGCTCAGGTTAGTTCTTTCCTAACAGTGGATTGCATCATGAAATGCGTTTTAAATTAGGCCATGGGACACTATGGATTCTGTTATCTGACATAATTTGGAGGGAAAATAAGCATTTTTCTAAAAAAACGATTTAGGGGCTAATATTTCAATGTGGCAGACTTTCAAATCCATTTAAAAAGCTGCAGCATCATGCAGTAATTCTGTATCCCTCTATGCCTAATTTAACTTGGACGTCTTGTGTGCTAAAGCATTTTTTAGAAAAACATACGTACTTGATCTGAGTGACCTTGCATAGAGCACTGAAGGGCAGGTTGTAGTAAGTGCTTTGCTGGCATGAAGTATTTGGAGAAAGGAAATGATACACTATATACTTTTACAGCTAGTCTGTCTTCTGATGAAGTTCCCTTGCAAGTGACCAAAGTTAATTTTTTTTGCAATGTGTATAAGCTTCTATTGGAAGTTAGTAAGTGAAGGGGAAAAATACAATTAGGAACAAATACATCCATTGCTAACTTTTGCTTCATATGGAGAGAAACATTTCACAATAGGTAAGCAGGTAAGCCACAACAGTATGGCCAAAAAATTAAGTCTATTCCTTTTCTTGGGGCAATAGACCAACAGTAACTTCTGAATTAATTCCTGGTGCAATTATGTTTAGAGTTTGAGGAAGCTGGAATAACTGTTTTCTCCAATATAAAATGCAGAACAGATTGATCAGCATTTAAAGGAGAAACACAGACTTACTTTTAAGGGGGCAACCTTCATAGTTGCTGCCATGGTCAGACTGGAGAAACACCTTGGCTGGGATTTTACCCTGGGCAGGTGGGAGCCGTGCACCGACTGAAAAGTTGATGGCGCACCCTCTTCCGCCTAGCCTGGGGATCTGACCTGCATTTTGCGGGTCCCCTGCCTTTAATTGTTCTGAGGCGGGACTTCCACCTGCTTGAGGCAGGAAATCCTACCTAATAGAGCTGCCGGCCAAAGTGTGGGCCCGCAGCTCTTAGTCCCAGCAGTGCCACCGGGAGTGGTGGCCATTGCTGGGACTGCAGCCCAGCTTCAAGACGAAGATGACGGGGAGCCTGGAACCAGGGTATGTTTTTGTTGCCTCGCCGGGGGTGATCGTTCAGGTCCCAGTGAGGCAAGGGTGGTCGACTGGGTGGACGGGAGAACGTGTTGGGTGTTGGGGGTGGTTGAGACAGTAGGGGCCCGCCTCCGTCGGGCACAGGGTGCCCGATCATGAGGGCACCCCAGGCCATCAGAGAACTGCCTGCTTTTAACAGGAGGCTTTTCTCGGGCCTGGGCTGCCTGATTGCCAGGGTGAAAATCCCCGTGGCGGTGGGTAGAGGCCCTTAAGTGGCCACTTAAGTACCTTGATTGGCCTGGGGCAGGCGGTCCATTTTTCGCCACTGCCACCCTGCGTAAAGTGGCAGTGGAGGCGGGAGCGGCCCGAGAAATGCCCCCCGAGCCTCCCGCTCCATTTCCCATCCCCCACCACCACCTTCCCGCTCTTTGGGGGTGCGTAAAATTCCGCCCTTGGCAATAGGCCCTTGACTGGAATTTTACCTGTCCCGGCTGGTGTGCGGTGCTGAAGTTGCTCCCGCTCCGCGCACACCTGCCACCGCAATTGAGCGCTAAGTGACCAATTAGCGTCTCGCCAGTGGATTTTTGAATAGAAAAGGCGCCACGGGCAGGAAGGTCAGCGTTGGCGGGGGCGGGTCAAAAGCCGAATGAAGGTGCTGACAGCCATTTAAAAGGGCCGTCAGCACCTTTTGTGGCTCTGAGAAGACTACTTGCTGCTCAGAGGATGGTGGGAGGAGCAAGAGTGCAATAGCAGACAGATACCAGACTGAGAGGAACAGGAGCTGTCCTATTACTTAGATACCAGGCTGAGGGGCACAGGAGCTGTCCTGTCACTTAGATACCAGGCTGAGGGGAACAAGAGCTGTCCTGTCACTTAGATACCAGGCTGAGGGGAACAGGAGCTGTCCTGTCACTTAGATACCAGGCTGAGGGGAACAGGAGCTGTCCTGTCACTTAGATACCAGGCTGAGGGGCACAGGAACTGTCTTGTAACTTAACGGGGCAACCCACCGTCATTTTCCATAAAGCTGTCTAAGACGTTGGAGGACCAGAACCCGCTTACAGTAATGGCTGTGGGAGCCAAACGCATGGCCCCAAGGTTCACCGATGAATCCCTGCATGTCCTCCTCCAGGCGGCCGAGGCAAGGGTGGAGGTCCACTTCCCACCAGACAGAAGGAGGAGGCCTCCCCAGATCACCAAGCAGGCCTGGATGGAAGTTACTGAGGAGGTCAGCAGCTGGGGTGTAGTCAGGAGGACATGGATACAATGCCACAAGCTGGTCAACGATCTTCTCTGCTCTGCTAGGGTAATGGGCAGGTCTCACAAACAAGAAATGCTGGAAATACCCAGCAGGTCTGGCAGTATCTGTGGAGAGAGAAGCAGAGTTAAAGTATCAGGTCAGTGACCCTTCATCAGATGAAACATTAACTCTGCTTCTCTCTCCACAGATGCTGCCAGACCTGCTGAGTATTTCCAGCATTTCTTGTTTGTGTTTCAGATTTCCAGCATCCGCAGTATTTTGCTTTTATTATTATGTCTCAGTCCTCGTTGCGTTGTACTCATATGGGTGGGTAACCTGGTAATGATGCTTCAACTTTGAAGCCATCCATCTGGAGTGAATGGCTGCGTCCCTGTTATGGGCCATATGCTGGGCACATCTGAGCTGCACAATGGACCAGAAATGTGCCAACGGTACACTTGAATGGCAGTGGTCTCAGAGGCAGCATGCAGCACAAGGGATGGGCAGGTGCTCCTTCAAGCCAAGTAACTTAAATGATTGTCATGTGTCTGCACAGGAGAAGAGGGCCCAGAATGCCCATGAGAGGTCACAGACTGGTGGCAGTATGCCAAATCTAGCATTTATCACCAGCATGGAGGAGGAGGCATTGCTGCTTGCTGAGGAGGACTGTAGTGCACCACCTGAGCGATCCAAACACCTAAATCTCATTTTCAGAAACCTATGGTCTGCTCTTTGGTGACTCTGGTGGTCGCATGGCTCGCATTGTACCGTTCCTTGGCTTCATTCCGTGGGTTCCTCACTGGTGTCACCAGCCATGTCTTCAGCAGGTAACCCCTGTCACCAAGTATCCATCCTTGCAGGCATTCAAGAGGGCTGAATAATGCTGGCACCTGGGAGTTTCGGAGAACGAATGTGTCGCGACTGCTTCCAGGATAATGAGCACACACCTGCAATATACCCTTATGGTGGTCACAGACAATTTGCACATTCATTGAGTGAAACCTCTTTCATTGAGTCATAGAGTAGAGTCACAGAATCATAGAGTCGTACAGCATAGAAACAGGCCCTTTGGCACATCATGTCTGTGCCAGCCATCAAGCACCTATCTATTCTAATCCTATTTTCCAGGACTTGGCCCATAGCCTTGTATGCTGTGGCATTTCAAGTCCTCATCTAAATACTTCTTAAATGTTGTGAGGGTTCCTGCCTCTACCACCCCTTCAGGTGGTGTGTTCCAGATTTCAATCATCCTCAAATCCCCTCTAAACCTCCTGCCCCTTCGCTTAAATCTATGCCGCTTGGTCATTGATCCCTTCGCTAAGGGAAAAAGTTTCTTCCTATCTAACCTATCAATGCTCCTCATAATTTTGTTTACCTCAATCAAGTTCCCCCCTCAGCCTTCTCTGCTCTAAGGAAAACAACCCTAGCCTATCCAGTTTCTCTTCATAGCTGAAATGCTCCAACCCAGGCAACATCCTGGTGTATCTCCTCTGCACCCTCTCCAGTGCAATCACATCTTTCCTATAGTGCGATAACCAGAACTGTACACAGTACTCCAGCTGTGGCCTAACTAGCATTTTGTACAGCTCCATCATAACCTTCCTGTTCTTATATTCTATGCCTCGGCTAATAAAGGCAAGAATCCCATATGCCTTCCTAACGACTTTATTTACCCATGCTGCTGCCTTCAGTGATCTATGGACAAGTACACCAAGGTCCCTCTGCACTTCCCAGGGTCCTGCTATCCATTGTATGTTCCCTTGCTTTGTTAGTCCTCCCAAAATGCATCACCTCACACTTCTCAGGATTAAATTCCATTTGCTACTGCTCCGCCCATCTTACCAGCCCATCTATATCGTCCTGTAATCTAAGGCTTTCCTCCTCACTATTTATGCCACCACCAATTTTTGTGTCATCTGCAAACTTACTGAGCATACCCCCTATATTCACATCTAAATCATTCATGCATACTACAAACAGCAAGGGTCCCAGCACCGATCCCTGCGGTACACAACTGGACACAGACTTCCACTCGCAAAAACAACCCTCGACCATCACCCTCTGCCTCCTGCCACTAAGCCAATTCTGGATCCAATTCGCCAATTTGCCCTGGATCCCATGGGCTCTTACCTTCTTAACCAGTCTCCCATGCGGGCCCTTATCAAAAGCCTTACTGAAGTCCATGTAGACTACATCAACTGCCTTACCCTCATCGACACATCTAGTCACCTCCTCGAAAAATTCAATCAAGTTTGTTAGACACTATCTCCCCCTGACAAAGCCATGCTGACTATTCCTGATTAATCCCTGCCTCTCCAAGTTTAGATTAATCCTGTCCCTCAGAATTCTTTCCAATAGTTTCCCTACCACTGATGTTAGACTCACTGGCCTGTAATTACATGGTTTATCCCTGCTACCCTTCTTGAATAATGGCACCAAATTTGCTGTCCTCCAATCCTCTGGTACCTCTCCTGTGGCCAGAGAGGATTTGAAAATGTGTGTCAGAGCCCCTGCTATCTCCTCCCTTGCCTCACCTAACAGCCTGGGATATATCTCATCTGGGGATTTATCCGCTTTTAAGCCCACTAAAACAGTTAATACTTCCTCCCTTTCAATGCTAATTTGTTCAAGTATATCACAAATCCCCCCTCCCTGATCTCTACACCTACATCGTCCTTCTCCATTGTGAACACAGATGAAAAGTAATCATTTAAAACCATTTTGATTAATGAAGGCCCCTGACTGACCTGTAGGTGCTCTAATGGCCACATGTGTGCAGTCATTTATGCCTTGGACCATGGGGAGCCCAGTAATGGCGCTGAAGCCTCTGGCTCTCTCGGCCTGATTGGCAGAGTCCATCTGGAATGTGATGAACTGTTTGGCATGCCTGAATATGGCATCAGTTACCACCTTGATGCAGTGATGTGCTGATGACTGCGTGACTCCGCATATGTCTCCTAATGAAGCCTGGAAGGAGCCTGATGCATAGACGTTCAGAGTGACTGTTAGTTTCAGTGCATCTAGCATTGGATGGTCACCCACGCAGTTGGAAGCGACCTCCCCTGCCAGCATCTCACACAGAGATGTGACAGTCTCCCTTGACAGGTGCAGTCTTCTTCAGCACTGATGCTCTGACATTTGTAGAAAGCTCACATGCGGGCGGTAGATCCTGCCTG